>NC_068985.1:124723839-124726517 GCF_001194135.2 Octopus bimaculoides
GGTGGTTGTTATGGTTGTAATTGTGGTGGTGTTATTGGCGGCGGTGGCGATCATGGTGTTGATGTTAATGTTGATGTTAGTGTGTGGTGATGCTGAGAAGTTATGTTGTGACATATACAAGTCAGGTGAAGACGAGTAAAACAATTTCATTAAAAACGAAATATTGCCTTGGTGGTCTTTTCCGTGACATCTACGGACGCCTCGCTCCACCCTACCTCACTATCCACTCTCACATATAACTTAGCTAGCTTCACCGACCTTCCCCAGCCATTCATCCACCTACGTACCTATTAACTAGGCAGCGATTTGGCAGAGCCGTTACAGCATTGGACGAAAGCATTGTGATATTTATTCCTTGATACCTTGCGTTCTGAGTTCAAACCCAGTCCAGGTCAACTTTGTCTTTTAATTTTCAGAGTCCTTGTGAATGGTCTATGGATTTTGTAGATGGAAACTGAAGAAAACTAATCGTGTGTGTGTGTGTGTGTGTGTGAGTGAGTGAGTGCTTGTTTTCCCCATCGCTTGACAACCGGTGTCAGTTTGTATACGTCCCCGTAATTTAGCAGTTCGCAAAAACAGATCGACAGAATAAGTACCAACCTATAAAGAAAAAAAAAAAGACTTGGGTCGATTTGCTCAACTTAAAACTATTCAAGTTGATGCCCCAGCATGACCGCAGTGCAATAACTGATATAAGTAAAAGGTAAAGAATAAAAGATGTCAATATATGATGTCCCAGTCTCGGGCGGTGGATTGGCGGAATTGTTAGAACGTCAGACAAGATGCTTGGTAATATTTGTTAGTGTTGTGAGTTCAAATCCGGACATAGCCAATAAGGGTGGTAGACCTAATTCATCACACGATTTAATACCATCATCTATCATCCTGGGCGGTATTGGCGAATGGTTGTTATTACAGTAGTTGTGGGGTTGTTGTTGCGGTAGTGTTGTTGTTTGTGTTGGTGAGAAGTTATGGCTGTAGTCGACTGAGTAAAGGCGGTGATGGCGATTGTGGTAGTGATTGTGGTGCTGGTGGTAGTTGTGTAAACATTCGGTTAAGTCTCCGGTTCAAAGATACCTTCCTCCCTACCGCCAGCCAGTTAACGGAGGCTTCGTAAAAAGTTGTTGAGAGAACCCAGTTGAAATTCGAACCTTAGATTTCAGACTTTCCCCAGTGTAGAATGACGACCTAATATATTTCCATAAAAGTAAGAAAGTTGCCATAAAAGGTATTAAAGCCTACGCTAATATGGTTTGATCAATCGGCACTGACTGACTTATGGCAACTTCACAGGAAGTATGCAAGTTTTTCCGCCTTGTGAATTCGAGAACCTTCTGGGTCAACGGTTATTTAAAGGCGAACTAAAATCAACTTGAAGAGAATATTCAAAGATTTGTTCAGTCTGAGAAGAAATAAAGAATTGTATTAATCCCTTTACTTAACAAATTTTGAATTCAGCTTGTGGAATCTAGGATGGGAACTACTGTCCTAGATACCCCTAAAATGTCCGGATGGTCATGATTAGGAAGCCTTTGATCCAATAACTATCATCATCATCACTGGTTAACGTTCACTTTTCCATGTTCGCATGGGTCGGTCAGAATTGGACAAGGTAAATTTTTTTCTACAGCAGGATGCCCTTCCTGTTTGCAATCCTCACCTCTTTCCAAGGACGATAATATTCCCCCCTGACCAGACATGTCTCAGAAGACTAAAGACAAAGGACAGCACAGGACATGACTGCGACGCTTGCTTATAGACGGCATGCAATATCAAACAAGAAGTAACTCACTCACTCACATGATGGATTTTTGTCAACCAAATCTACTCAAAAGTTTTGGTTGGCCCACAGCTATAGTAGGAAACACGTGCTCAAGCTGTCATATAATGGGAATGAATCAGCATAGTTGGGAATCGAAGTCTGAAGATTGAAAGCTCCGAATGATCCGTCCTTGTTTTTTCCTGTACCTTTTTTGTATCATCTAACTGTCCGAATGTTTTGTTGTCGCCTGTTATGTTCTTGTTCCATTTTTTTATAGATACATATAGCGGCGTACGTGCACTTTAAGTCTCCTGTATTTAAGTACACACACACACACACACACACACACACACACAAACATATATATATATTATGTACGACTCTGTTACTCTTTCCTTTAGCCCCTTTCACACTCTCTTCGTTCCTTCCACTTTTCTTTTTCTCGCTCCCACCCTCTCTCACATTTCTCATTCTGTCCCTTTCCTTTTTTCTCTCTTTCTCGTCCGTCCCTAATTCTTCAATCCCTCTACTCCCTACCTCTCTCCTCTTCTTCCACGTGACCAGTGTTCAGCCAAGCCTCACCTTTCTTTTTTGTTTCGACTACCATCGTGTAGTATCTCTTATATTCCTTCCCATGACTTTCATCTTCTATGTTCCTGCAGCAGGGCTTCACTTCCACTCACGCCAGCTTCATTTAATTCGTCCTTAGTCGAAAGACACCAGTTGTTAATGTCCTGTTTGTATTTGTAACTGTGTACCATTTCTCGGTTTTTTTTTTTCGTCCTTGTTTTCGCATACATTCGCTTGCTTTCTTCCAAAGAATCTAGTGCTCTTAGTTTAGATTTTCTTAGAGCCGGCCAGATTAGAGCCGTCTCGACTGTCCTGTTTTTGTTCTCAACTTTATATATATATATAT
>NC_068985.1:124728817-124729246 GCF_001194135.2 Octopus bimaculoides
AAGTACTAGGTTTACAAAGAATAAGTTCTGGGGACGATTTCTTCGACTAAAACTCAAGTATAAGGATGTAAGAAAATATGTATGTATTATATAGGCCAGTTGCTATTAACCGGGGTCCACATAAAATTTTGTTGTTAAAATTTTTATCCAAGAAATTGCTTATACGTCTATAATACACAAAATATTTATCATTTCTTTTATACAATACCTAATGATATTCAATAATGAAAATATGATAGAATTTTTTAAAGCATCGAATGGGTAGGAGCGTCAGTCTGAGTAAAATTGGAATCAAAGGTAAAAAAAAAGTGATTGAGAAACACTGACATAGATAAATTGCTAGTGTGTGTGTGTGTGTGTGTGTGTGTGTGTGTGTGTGAGAGAGAGAGAGAGAGAGAGAGAGAGAGAGAGAGAGAGAGAGAGAGAGAG
>NC_068985.1:124732863-124744094 GCF_001194135.2 Octopus bimaculoides
AGAGAGAGAGAGAGAGAGAGAGAGAGAGAGAGAGAGAGACAGATAGATAGATAAATAGAAAGGGAGAAAGAGAGAAAGAAAAACGGAAGAGAGAAAGCGAGAGATAGATATATTGATAGATATACAGAAAAAACATTGAGAGATGGAGGAATGGCGGAGGAAGAATGGTAACTACAATCTGTATCTTTTCGTCCGTCCAATCGCAAGAAATGTAAGGTTTAATAGCTCTCTAATGATGTGTGCTTTATCGCAGTGGCAATGTTTATGTTGGAACTGGGTGGTGGTAGTGAAGATGGTAGGGGTAACGGTGGGGATGGTGGTGGTAGTGGAAGGTGGGAGGGCAGCGTGAATACCGGCAGCAGTGGTTGTTGTTGCTGTTGTTAGTGGTAGTGGGGTTGGCGGTGGTGGTTGTAGTGGTGTCGTAGTGTTGGAGGTGAAAGATTTCCTCTGAACAGACTGACCAGCGATCCACTTTTAATGTCAAACAGTAGTTAGTCCGAGTCAATGAAAGTAGCCGAATTGTCTCGGATGTCACACTACTACTACTACTACTACTACTACTACTACTACTACTACTTCTGACGCTGTGTTGCTGTTGCTGCTGCCTTTAGGCGTAAATTGAAAGATTTTGTAGACTGATGACTAAAAAGCCTTTGATCACACATCGTTTGCCGGATTAAGGTTATCTTGGAGCTGATTGAACAACGAAAGCAATAGTTTGCATGCCAAAGCCTTACAAATTTCCTCAAATCATGTCTCACGGTCTCAAAAGGGAACTTGTTGATTGATGCAGTCCTAGGACTACAAACAGTGGATTTACTTTCCTTTTCAGAACTGTGTTCTAATATTTTAAATTAAAATTGGGGTTAAGTACTGCTTTAAAAATTCAATTTATAAAGGTCAAAATCTTATCGAATATCATATTAAATTATCAACTAAGTAAATTAGATTCGACCTCTAAGGGTATTGTTTTATACATACACATATAATTCCTACATGTGGACTGTTGGCGATTTTTTTAGCTCTGGTCTTCCATTTCTTTTGGACTTTCCTCTGTCTCCTGTTTCAGAAAAAGAGCTTTGCTCGAAACGTAAAACACCCTTTCTTTCCTTTTCTGAGCGTCTTATTAATACTTTTCATGTACCACGTCCTCGCGTTGTTGTTTTTGTTCTTGTCGTTTTTTCTCCATTAAAAAAAAAAATTAATCACACACACATATATATATACGACGAGATTCTTTAAGTTTCCGTCTACGATATCCACTCACAAAGATTTGGTCGACTCGAGGCTGTAGTAGAAAAGACCAAGGTGCCAAGCAGTGGGGCTGAACCTAGAACCACGTGGTTGGGAAGCAAGCTTCTTACCACACAGCTACGCTTGCGCCTATAATCCAAATAAGACAAAGAAAGGCTTTAACACATCTTTTAATGATCAGTTACAATTGTTTCTCTACCAACTCTGCTCTGAATGCCAGTTCACGTAAAAGTTCCAAGTGAAAATTCACGTAATATTTCCGAGATTAAACATTAGAGTGTTTAAATATCGAAAACATTCCGTAAATTTTCACGTGGACTTTTTGCATGAACTGGCGTTGGTATAGACATAATTGTAACTGATCATTAAAGACGTCTTAAAGTTTTTCTTTGACCTCTTATTTTGATTATATTTTACTCTTCGCTCAACAAACACAACGGTTTTACTGCCGTGAAACCAGGCTTTTCTAACTATAAATTAAGAACAATTATATTTATTAATATTCGGTACTCTGCAGCAAAAGTGACCGATAGAATAAGTACTAGGCTTAAAAACAATAAGTCCTGGGGCCAATTTGTTCGAGTAAAGGCGGTGCTCCAGCATGGCCGCAGTCAAATGACTGAAAGAAATCAAAGAATAAAAGAATGTATCTATGTATCAACTTTTCTTTCGACCTGTGTATATACTTTTCTTGCGATATATGTTTTAGTTTACTCTGAAAATAGTGAAAAACATTTAAAAACACTAGACGAACACAAAACCACTCGCTGTGTCTCTCATTCTTTCTCTCTTTCTCTCTCACTTCCTCTCTGTCCTCCTCTCTCCCGCTTTGTCACTCACTTCTTCCTTTGAAGTAAGTGTGACACACACTACAGATACGTACATACAAAAACAAAAAGTTGGCGTATTAATATTATTGATAATAATCCTTTCTACTAAGGACACAAGGCCTGAAATTTTGGAGGGAAATGCAAGGAGGTAGTCCATTAAATCGACCCCAGAGCTCAACTGGTACTTATTTCATTGATCCCGAATGAATGAAAGGCAAAGTTGACCTCGGCAGAAATTAAACACAGAACGTAAAGACAGACGAAATGCTGCTAAGTTTGATGATTCTGTTAGATCACCATCTTAATAACAACAACAGCAACAACAACAACAACAACAATAATAATAATGAATATTAAATTTCTAGGGCCTTAACAAAACAAATTAATTTGAAGATTCATCCGTAAGTGTTATCACCAAAAATAATATTGTATAACCCTGTCTAATGTTTTTATTATAAGGATTTCTTCTCAATTAGAAGATTAAATCAGAATTATTGAGTGTGCTAGTATCACTGTTATTTCTACTGACACACTCGATATCATTGTTGATATTTAGACACTGCTGTTATTGTTGTTGCTGCTGCTGTTGTTGTTGTTGGTGGTGGTAGTGGTGGTAACGGTGGTGATGGTGGTGATAGTGGTAGAAAGGGATGTGGTGGCGATGGTGATGTCAAATTTGTAGTCATGGATTTTGATTCGATGGCGTGTTCAACTCCCTTCCTACTTGCGTTATATGATCGTTATCTCCTGACTGATGGTATGAATGTTGCTGCCGAAAATGATGATGATGATGACGATGATGATGATGACGAAGATGACGACGACGACGACAGCGACGACGATGACAACGATGACGATGATGATAATGATGATGAAGCTGATGCTGATGATGATATTGATGATCATGGTGACGGAGGTGATAACGATAATGATGATTATTCCTAATATAGATGCAGGGCCCGAAATTTTAGAGGAGGGTTAGGTTACGGTGCATGACTTGTACTTTTATTTTAGCGAACATAGAAAAATGAAAGGTAAAGCTGACTCCAGCGTGATTTGAACACGGAACATAAAGAATGAGAACAAATATCGCAAGGTATTTTAGCCGACACTAATTACAAAAACGAATCCACCACTTGGCTACAAGGGCTCAAAATATTGGGGACAGTACAAAGGTAAAATATGAAACAATAAACAAGAAACAGCGAAGAATATACATCGAGCAAATAGGTACATGAACAATAATATACTGGTACTCCGTCGGTTACGACGACGAGGGTTCCAGTTGATCCGACAAACGGAACAACCTGCTCGCGAAATTAACGTGCAAGTGACTGAGCACTCAACAGACACGCGAACCCTTAACGTAGTTCTCAGGGAGATTCAGTGTGACAGAATGTGACAAGGATGGCCTTTGAAATACAGGTACTACCCATTTCATGAACAATAATAAACGCACATTAATAATAATAATAATAATAATAATAATAAGCCTTTCTACTGGAAGGAGGAGACTAGTCGATTACATCGACCCCAGTATTTTACTGGTACTTAATTTATCGACCCCGAAAGGTTGAAAGGCAAAGTCGACCTCGGCGGAATTTGAACTTAGAACGTACTAGTAGTAGTAGTAGTAGTAGTAGTAGTAGTAGTAGTAATAATAATAACAATAATAATACTAATAATGTTTTAAAATTTTGACACAAGGGCAGACATTTTAGAGGAGGTGTGTCGATTACATCGACCCCAGTGTTCAATTGTTACTTAATTTATCAACCCTGAAAGGATGAAAGGTAAAGTCGACCTCGGTGGAATTTGAATTCACAACGTAGCAATAATAATAATAATAATAATAATAATAATAATAATAATAATAATAATAATAAAGAGCAATAACAATATGACTTACAGTTCTGTTAAGGTAAGATCAACAAAGAAGTATTCCCTCCAGCGAGAGCTAAAAAAATCATTTAATATACACAGTATGAAGATACGAGTTACGAATAGGTTCATGCTTTGGAAAGGCGAGTCTAGGCAGGTTTTATAACACGCTTTGTGTCTCCAAGCAATATTGGGGCTCTGAGCACATGGTCTATTCAAATTATAAACCAGGACGTTAGTACAAGAAAAATAGCGATAAAAAGGAAAGCAAAAAACGAGAGGGTAGATGTAAAAAGTAGAAGGGTAAAAAAAAAAAAAAACGGAAAAGTAAAGAAAATAAAAAATAAAATTAGATTCATGTTCCTTTCGACCGTAAAGCCATATTGCAATAAAAATAATAGGAAAATAGCTACATAGTGATTCGAAATAGCATGCTATATCAATGACTAATGCTTTCTCCCAAGTTTTACCGCCAGCTTTCAACTGCATCGTTAATGCAGACTAACATTGGTTTCAAATTTTGGCACAAGACCAGCAAGTTCAGGAAAATGGGTAAGTCGACTGCATCAGCCTTCCCAGTGCTCAACTGGTACTTATTTTATCGACTCTGAAAGGATGAAAGGTAAAGTCGACTTCGGCGGAGTTTGGACTCAGGACGTAAAGACGGACGAAATGCTACAAAACATTCTGTCCGGCTTGCTAACAATTCTGCCAGCTCACCGCCTTAGTTACTATGTAATATTGGTTTCAAATTTTGACACGAGGCCAGCAAATTCGGAGGAGGAGGTAAGTTGATTACATTAAACCTAGTGTTCAACTGGTATTTATTTTATCGACCTCGAAAGAATGAAAGGTAAAGTCGACTTATGCAGAATTTGAACCCGGAACGTAAAGACGGACGTAATGCCACAAGGCGTTTTGCTCTGACGTGCTAACGACTCTAAAGACAACTGAAAATAGAGGTGCGAAAAACTAAAAACTAAAAAAAAAAATAAATAAAAATCGGATAACCAAGACACGCACGTACACACACACACAAATACTCCTCAACCGGGAGTTTGTTTCGAAATCCGTCACTCGCCGCATAAAATGTCACACAATAATCGATAGTTTTCCCCTACCACTACCCAACGTCTCAAATATATCAACGTTTTGTTCCCTTTTTCTGTTGTCTTTTACTCCTTTCCAAGGAATTGCTTTATTGATATAATATTGTGTGTGTGTAAAAGACACAGGTGTAAAGAATAAAAAAACCAAAAAACAGCCAAAATAGAGGGAAATGAAGTATTCGAAAATATTTTAAAAGGATTCGGTAAAATGAGTTGAAAGATTCGGGTATCTTGACGTCATCGGGTACCTGTTAAATATCCGATCAGATTTCTTAAAAAAAAAAAATCTACCGGTGTTCATGTTGTTTGTTGGTGAGATGATGTTGTTGCTGTTGTTCTTGTTCTTGTTGTTTTGACTCAAGGTAGCTGTGACCGAGAAGCGTTATGGTGTAACGTATTCTAACCGTTGCCATCTTGTCTGTTATTCAGATATACCGTATCTAACGCTATACCCATAATGGTGGTAGGGGATCTCTGTTGTTCAACGATGATGATTTGGTTAGTCGATGAGCGGTATTGCTTTCTCCTGAATTAGTAAGTGGCTGTGAGTTAGTACGCTGGGAAAATGCTTAGCGGCATTTCGTTCATCTTTAAGTTCTGAGTTCAAATTCCGCCGAGGCCTTTCACCCTTTCAGAGTCGATAAAATAAGTACCAGTTGAGCACTGGAGCCGATGCAATCGACTTACACCCTGTCCCGACCTTGCTGGCCCTGTGGCAAATTTTGAAACCTATATGTAAATGGCTGAGTATTCCACAGACATAACAATCCATAATGCAAGTCTCAGGCAGAATCAGTATGACACTGTGTGTAACAAGGCTGGCTCTTTTGTACAATCCACCTGGCAGGCTTCAGTACAGTTATCTTCTATCTAGTTTCATTAACAAGGTATAGGCTGAGCCGAAGGTCTAGAAAAAACATTTTCTTTAAGATGTTACGCGATAGGGTCGAACCCAACCCTCATGGTTGCTAAGCGAATTTCTCAACCAATCGGCCATATTACATATAATACGAATATATTACAGAAAAAAGCCAAGCACGGGCGACCTTTTACGAGAGCAGGCGGCATGAGACATGGTTTATCATCTGGCGGGCAACACTACTAAAAACATTCAAGTTCATTTTTCTTTAGGCGCGCTGTTCAGAGTCCTACGGGCTGCAGGATGCCCATGGCTAGAAGAAACTTATATAGATTGCAGCCAACACTGAATGTTTTACTTAAACGAAATGTCAGCAATTCATACTGTACCTGGAAGATATTATATCAATATTCATCAAAAACGGGGCAGGGCTGAGACGGTGACAAAGAAAGGGTGGTTAAATGATTAATAAATTTAAGATAGGTTTTTAAACTTGTCCAATAATATATTTAAATAAGAATTATATGGAAGCATACAAAACAGAATTCTCGCTTCTCATTAATGAAGAGAAGATATCTTTTATTTTTAAAAAAACATACATACTATTAAAAAAAAAACAGTATGTATGTTTTTTTAAAGCCTGGTAACTTATTCTATCGGTCTCTTCAGCTGAACCGCTAGTTTATGGGAACCTTGATACACCATCACCGGTTGCCAAGCAGTGGTGGGGGACATAGATAGAAAGACAGACACAAGCACACACACACACACACACACACACACACACACACACACACACACACACACACACACACACACACACACACACACACACACACACACACACACACACACGCGCATACGACAGGCTTCTTTCAGTTTCCGTCTACCAAATCCACCCAGAAGGCTTTGGCTGGCCCGAGACTATAGTAGAAGACACTTGAACTAAGGTGCCACGCAGTGGGTCTGAACCTGGAATCGTATAATTGGAAAGCAAGCTTCTAACCCTACAGCCATATTCACCTTTTCTATATTTTGGCTGGCTGGCGATTGCTATTTGTCAGTATGAGAACTGCAACATTAAACAATATATGCCTTCCCGGCTGTTTTTTAAATTCTTTTCAAGGTAACAGAATGTGTTTTGAAAGAGATTTGGTTGCTATTTCCAGCATGTTGAGCGACCGCATAAACACATTCTTACCGGTTCTTTGCCAGTTGTCTACGACGATGTTTTAGAAACTTCCAGTCAGCCATATGGTAAACAGATTTTTGAAAGATATTCCAGCTGTAACCATTTTTTTTCAAGCATATCGCATATAGAAGTATATTATTCAATGTAACCTTACGTCTTCTAAGATGGGAGGGTGTGATTTAATGGAGATTTATCGGGTCCGAGCCAAAACACTTGTTTTCTATTTCAAAATTTTGACAATATTGCAGTATTTTTCCTTTCCATTCTGTCCATCCCTCACTATTCTTTTTTCTCACTCTACCTCCTACTCTTTCCCCTTACATAATACATACATACATACATACATATATATACATATATATACAGGGCGGCCATAAAGTCACGCACCATCCTGCAATATGTGAATTGCTAACATTCTCTTTTTTTAATCTCTTTTCCCAACTGTCGATATTACTCACAAACTAATCCTCATTGGATGGAATCAGATATTCAACAAGGTGGGGGCAAGGTAATGGTGTGGTGTGCGATTTGACACAATCAAGTAATTGGACTATTTTATGTTGAGAGCTCTGTGACAGGTGATTCACATCTGGAGATGCTTGGCAACAAGATGATGCCTCACGTGCATTCACTCGGAAGGGGAAATCATGTCTGGTTTCAGCAGGATGGGGCTCCGTACCATTATGCATTACAGGTTCGTGGTTTTCTGAATGAACATTTTCCAGGGAGATTGCTCGGGCTTCGCTGCACCATTGAACACGTCGTCGTCGGCTGCAAAAACTCCGCTCCGTCAACAAAACTCCGTCGCCTGCTCTGACCATTTCCCCTCCACCTGCCACACATATACTCATCCTGCAACAACCTACCGAGCCAGATATAACATTTTAATGGGTAACAGTTGGCACGAGGAACGTAGAAATGTTCAATACAAGGTCAGTGGTGGGCTTAACTGCAACACGGAAAACACGAGCAACGCCGGGTCCAGCAGCTTGTATACGTGGCTCAGTGGTTTAAGCATCAGGCTTACAATCGGTGAGAGTTCTTGAGCAAGACACTTTATTTCACGTTACTGTAGAAATGAGTAGAAATGAGTCGCGATGTCACTGGTACCAAGCTGTATCGGTCTTTGCCTTTCTGTTGGATAGCATCGGCGGCATGAAGAGAGGAGCTTGGTTTGCATGGGTGACGGCTGGTTTTCCACACACAACTTTGCCAAGTCTTTTGCCACGAAGGGGAAATTTCGTGTGCTACGGAGAGGAATCGTAACCCTTTATATGTAGTGTATCTTGTGTGTACAAATAGATGTACGGCTGCTACTGTTAAGAGCTCAACGTTGATAATCATCGTCTGGTGTGCTTCCAGTATAATGGTTAAGCAACTACTCTACTTTGTTGTATTACTGATTATTATATACCGAGCAAATGTTAGAGAAATTGCGAAAAACATAAGTTTATATCACTTGTTCCCTACATACGTTTCGCCGTTGTGGTTGTATGGAGCTCTACATTGGATGCCATTTATATATGTATATAGGCGCAGGCGTGGCTGTGTGATCATAAGCTTGCTTACCAATCACATGGTTCCGGGTTCAGTCCCACTGTGTGGCACCTTGGGCAAGTGTCTTCTATTAAAAACTCGGGCCGACCAAAGCCTTCTGAGTGAATTTGGTAGATGGAAACTGAAGGAAGCACGTCATATTTATATATATATATGTATATATATTTATGCGTTTGTGTCTTTGTGCCTGAGTTTGCCCCCCACCCCGCTTCACAACCGATGTTGGTGTGTTTATGTTCCCGTACATTAGCGGTTCGGCAAAAGAGAACAATAGAATAAATCCTGGGAACGATTTTTTCGGCTAAAACCCTATCAGGCGGTGCTCCAGCATGGCTGCAGTCAAATGACTAAAACATGTAAAAGGAGAAAAGAATATATATATTTACATACATATAGTATGTGTGTGTATATGTTTGTGTGTGTATATGTTTGTGTGTCTGCGTTTGTTCCCCCCCAGCATCGCTTGACAACCGATGCTGGTGTGTTTACGTCCCCGTAACTTAGCGGTTCGGCAAAAAGAGGCCGATTGAATAAGTACTAGGCTTACAAAGAATAAGTCCTGGGGTCGATTTCCTCTACTAAAGGTGGTGCTCCAGCATGGCCGCGACCGGCATCACTACCCATTCCCTCGCCGCTTCTGCATCCATCCGAACAGTGACTATTGTATTATCATCACTAACATCATTAGTTAGGGAATTCCGACACCACCATCGTCACCACCATCACAAACAGTCATGTGTGCGCAGGTCTAGATAAAACTTTTTTGACGAAGACCGGCAGTTGCCCGAGTATGCAAGTATACCCTCTGTACATCAACGATGTTCATTCATCCAAGGGAAAGAACCCCCGACCTAAGCCGATACAGCTTGGCACCAGAATCGTAACAGGTATCTCTATTAGAACGCAAAGGACCGGAACAAATACTGCAAGGCATCTCACCCGACCTTCTAACAGTTCTATCTCCTCATTGCCCTGGGTTTGTAAGTTTCTTTTTATCGACCGTGAAAGGATAAAAGGCGAAGTTGACTTTGGTGGGATTTGAACTGAGAGCGCATAGAGTCGGAACAAATAACTGCGAAACATTCTATCTAATGTTCAAACGACTTTGCAAATTCATCGCTTTTCGAGCGAGGCTGATTAGGGATTAAGCAATCACCCGGACGTTTATAATTAATAAATTCACAGAAGAAAAATCATGAAACGTTACAGAAATATTTTCTTTTTATATTTATTTTTGAACTGCCAAGGATCATGTCAGCAAGTTCTTCATTGATTGGTTGTCATAGCAACGTGAGAAGTTCAAATATTGGGAGAATGAGATTTGGCATCAAATGACGTAGTTGTTGTGGTGATGGTGGTAGTGGCTGTTGTTTTTGATGTTGTTGCTGTTGTTGTTGTTAAGTAGCTCCCTCTCCACCTCCATCCTGAAGTTATTGAGCAGACCGAAGATATAAGGTGTAAGATGCTCCAATTGTGCTAATCTTGTCGTTTTGGTTTTTGTGCTGTCGATGACTTCATTTAACTATGGAGCCCTTTCTTCTTCGTTAAGGCGGCAGAAAATGATTTGAGGGTATTTGCTCGCTATTTCTGGCAGGTTGAGTAACCACTTAGAGCTGCCCTCCAAGTTTTGTTATTGTTATTGATGAATGCAAACAGTTGCATTCGTGCTCTAGGCCTCATAAAACCGGTTACTCCGTCTCCATGGCGTGTAAGTGACCGAGATCACAACATTGCTCTTGAACGGAACACCGGTCCGTTGCAGGATTCAAGGCCAACAGTTTTGAGGGGAGGAGATAAACCGATTACATCGATCTCAGTAGTGACTGATACTTTATTTTATCGACTTCGAAGGAAAGACAAGCAAAGTTTATCTCGGTGGGATTTGAACTCTGAACGTAAAGAAGTGCCACTAAGCATATTGTCCGATTTGCTAAACGATTTTGTCAGCTCACCGCCTTTAACCAGTTTAATATAACGCAGAAATTAGTATTGGGTTGGCAACTAAGTTCCGCCGTTCTTTTAAATTTTGGAATTTATTGCGTTTTTAAATTTTGGAATCTATGTTTTTCGAGAATTCTATTTTTTGAATCATTTTGGAATCTATTTTGTTTTTTTCTCTAGTTAATTTTAGTTAATATTTGTTTATTTTCAGATCATTAAAATGGAATGTCAAGTTAAGGAAAACGAGCATTTTCGACACCGCCTTCTTTTTGCTTTTAATCAAGGTTCCAAGGCTGCAAAAGCTGCTCGCGACATTTCTGCTGTGTATGGAGACGGTGCCATAGCTGAAAGAACCGCTCGTGATTGATATGCCAAGTTCAAAAATGGAAATTTTGACCTAAAAGATGCACCTCGTTCTGGCCGTCCAGTTTGAGTTCGATGAAGAGCGATTAAATCAACTTTTTCACGAAAATTCTCGTTAAACGACAAGGGAACTGGCAGAGAAAATGGAATGCTCCCATACTGCTATAGAGAAGCATCTTCACTCGATGGGAAAGGTTCAGAAGTATGGAGTATGGGTTCCGCATGCTTTAAGTGACAACAACAAA
>NC_068985.1:124744378-124746096 GCF_001194135.2 Octopus bimaculoides
AAAGAAAAGACCTAATCGGCAGCATAAAGTCCTTTTGCTGCACGACAACGCCCGCCCACATATCGCTAATACGACCAACGAAGTCATTCAAACGCATGGCTGAGAAATGCTGCCACACCCACCATACTCTCCTGATTTGGCACCAACAGATTTCCACTTCTTTCGATCTCTTTCAAATGCTATGCGCGGAGTTTCGTTCAATACTGATGCAGAATTGAGAGCTTGGTTGGATCAAGTTTTCGAGTCGAAATCGGGTGATTTCTACCAACGAGGTATTGAAAATCTTGTTGAACGTTGAGAAGTTGTAAACAAGGGTGAATACATTATTGATTAATTAGTTGTTATTTTTTATTAAACCTTTTAAAAAATTAAAAAAAAAAAACAGCGGGAACTTAGTTGTCGACCCAATAGAAGGTTGCTGAAAGTGGCGTGATGGCAGACTCGTTAGTATGACGGAAAGAAATTTGAAGAGATATTTCGTCCGTTTTCACGCTTTGAGAGTTCAAATTCTGCAGAGGTCGACTTTGCTTTTCATCCTGTTGGGAGTCAACAAAATAAGTACATGTTGAGCACTGAGGGCGATGTAAAATTTTAGGCCTTGTGTCTATCGTAAAAAGCTGTTTGTCATTCTTACTATGATTTGAGAAGGGAATACTTGCATACTCGGGCAACTGCCGGTCTTCGTCAAAAAGTCTTACTCAGACCTACGTATACATGTGCAAACGCAAAGTCAGCCTTGATCGACACAAGCCCCGACCGAACAGATTCATGGTGAAAGACGGGTAACAAAAAGGTTTTTTTTATGCATTGGAAAATAATTTATTTGTTACGTGGGACAAAATGTTGAGCAGTCTTTTGATTTTTACGTTCTGAGTTCAAATCCTGCCTAGGTCAATTTTACTTTCCATTCTAAAATTGCTGGTCTTGTACCAAAATTAGGAAGAATTATAAAACGAGAGGTGCGTGTGCAAGTTGAGTGCTAGTTAAGATCTATGTAAAAATAATCGGCTTCTGGATTATATGCCAGCATTCAGTGATTTGAGGGTGATTTGGTTTCTATATCTGATAGGTTGAGTGACCACGCAGAAGTTTCGTCTGGTTGCATTGGTGGACAGTAAAAAAATGTGATGAATAATAGTTTTTATACGTAGAACACATACTTATATGCGTGCATACATATAAAACATACATACGTATATACATACAGACGTGCAGAGACAAATATATGCACACATATATACATAACTGTCACTCCGTCGGTTACGACGATAAAAGTTCCAGTTGATCCGATCAACGGAACAGCCTGCTCATGAAATTAACGTGCAAGTGGTTGAGCACTCCACAAACACGCGCACCCTTAACATAGTTCTCAGGGAGATTCAGCATGACACAGAAAGTGACAAGGCTGGCCCTTTTGAAATACAGGTACAACTCTCAGTTTTGCCAGCTGAGAGGATTGGAGCAACGTGAAATAAAGTGTCTTGCTCAAGGACACAACGTGTCGCCGAGAATTGAACTCATGACCTTACAATCGTGAGTTGAATACCCTAACCACTAAGCCACGCACCTTCACCGCATATATACATACATGTATGCATGCTCACATGCAGGGGCAAATAATACAAGCATGGATGTAATACATACATGTATGTATGTATGTATGTATGTATGTATGTATGTATGTATGTATATATGTATGTATGTATGTGTATATTTTT
>NC_068985.1:124746416-124748104 GCF_001194135.2 Octopus bimaculoides
TTATTATTATTATTCAGGTCACTGCTTGGAATCGAACTCGGAATCTTGGGGTTAGTAGCCCGCGCTCTTAACCACCCGAATAATAATAATAATAATAATAATAATAATAATAATAATAATAATAATAATAATAATAATAATAATAACAACAACAACATCGGAAAAATACCTTAGGAATGAGAACTCAGGTTCGAAATTTCCCCAAGACACCTGATGAAAGCTGGAGGGTATATCAGCCGAAACGTTGTGTTAACAACAAACAAGAAGAGGACAAATATCCGTCAATTGTAAATAATGTACATAATTCCTCATCTCTTAAATATAGAACTTATTTTGCCTCCTCCCCTTTTTCTTCCTGCTATAACCAATTTAAGAGAGCCACAACATATAACTGTTTGTTATACCGTAGAACCACGGACACCATCCTTCAGCGGTGCAGTGATTGCTGAAAGACAAAAATCAAAGCAGTACTTTTTTTATGTAGTAGACATTTTCACTGAGCACCGGTTCACTCACATTATATTTAAATATTACCAAAAACACAACTCACCCCCACCCCCATGTAAACTTATAGCAAAAGAATCACTCAATAACGGTCACATGATACTGGAATTAGATTTGTTGTCATGTTGTTGATGGTTTTTTTTTATTTATAACCACAATTTTTCGGAGTAACAGATACCAGAACATGATACAGAGCGGTGGTGGTGGTTGGTGTGGTGGCGGTGATAGTGGTTAATGTGGTGATGGTGATGGCGGTGCTAGTATTTTGGTAGGTATAGTGACGGAGTGTTGATGTTGGCGGTGTAGCAGGAGTAATAGCGTTTATTGTAGAAGTGTGTGTGTGTGTGTGTGTGTGTGTGTTTGTGAGTGTGTGCATGAGTGTGTGCGTGTGTGTGTGTGTGTGTACGTATATACATACAACACGCGCATACATATATATGCATACATACACGCAAGCACACGTATTTGAAAAAGATGGGATTGATATGTGTTTATAAAAAGATGTGACTGAAACATGAGAGTTTAGAAAGGTTACCGAAAGTATCAACCAATCAGCGTCTTACTTGTTTGGTGACGTTTCACCAATGATCACATTTGGGTTATACCTCTCAATTCATCGATGTGACACATTGCACCTGTACACTTGCATATCTGCACACCTGATACAAACTGGCAACAGACGGATAATGTTGACATTGAAATCAAAATATCATCGCGTCACGTTTGGCAATATCAAAATCTGTACTTATTGTTGATCAGAGTTGATGTGAGGGTAAAATCCAAGGTCAATTCTGATCGATTAGATTTATGATCAAAGTTTGTCCAATCGTGTCCAACCTGCCTTTTTGTATAAATTAGACTTGCATTCATTGAAATAAATAATCTTGTATTTTTCTATTATTCAATTGATCTTTAATTATAATTAAATAAACGTCTTTAGCTTTAAATAGTATAGCTTTAACTATTACACCGGTTAAATATGTACTAATTTTATCTTCATTATTATTTTAAACTTAAACTTTGTTCAACTTGTATTTAAAACAATGATAATTTAAAACAATGATAATTTATGTAAGATGTTTTTTGTATATAATATACATGTTATTATAATGGATGAAGGGATGATTATTGAATGGTTATTATTTTGATATTATGATATTTTTTAAATAATTTTTCTATCTTTA
>NC_068985.1:124750874-124754579 GCF_001194135.2 Octopus bimaculoides
TATATGTATATATATAGAGAGAGTGTTAGGTGTGATGTACAGAAATTAAATATTGAGAAAAAAATCTTTTTATTTCTTCATTATTATTAGCACTTTCGTTCATTTCTCGAACTTGTCAAATAAAATTTTGTAAATGTACAAACAGCTTGTTCATTTATATAAAACAGATGTTTTTGGGGGTTTTGTTTAGAAGAAGAAAACCTTGTCTATCAACCTATCTACCTACCTAAATTTCCATCTATCCATCTTCATTGTCAATGGAACCTCACCTCAAAAAACAATGTTCTCTTCTTCTAAATAAAACCCCCCAAAACATCTGTTTTATATAAACGAACAAGCTGTTCGTACATTCACAAAATTTTATTTGACAAGTTCAAGAAACGAACGAAAACGCTAAGAAATAAAAAGATTTTTTTCCAAAATTATGACGACTTTTTTTGTCAATATTCAATTTCTGTACATCACACCTAACACTCTATATATATCTTCTTGGAGGTACAAGACGCCAGAATGAATGGATCTCAATCAAACTCGCAGCCGAAAAACACCAAAGATACAGAAGAGCTTCTCACAGAAATATCTAATAAGTCAAACTTACTTACTTCAAGACTTGACACAATCTTCACCAATGCAGATAAAACTGTGAATTACAACCATACCGAAGGTACTCTAACAACAGAGATGAACAACAAGAAAGTAGCAAGAATTGAGATACAACAACAAAATCACTTGAAACCACATCTCTGGAAGAAACTTCTTAATCAACGGAAACTTGCATACTGGAAAAGCATTCGATGTAACAATATAGCAAACACCTACCAGAATTGGTGAAGCAAAGAAAACCCAATCCTGCCCAGAAAATTTCTTATTAAGGAAATAAGAAGTGAATCACTGGAAGCGACAACGATACATACGAATTTAGCTTTATGCTGACTAGAAGCAGAAATTGCTCTTCTGCAATCACGAAAAATTCGACATGAAGAGAAAGTAAAAAATATTGACGCAGTTATGTTTGCTGAAATTGCTGAGTGGAGTGACAATCAATGTCATGAAAAACTACAAAAACCATGGAAAGAAGACACAAATCGGGGAGAAGAAAAATCCATAAAAATGTTGAAAAAAAACAAGAGTGGTTCACTAACTATGAAAAAAACTATGGAGAAAAATCCGTTATGAAAACGAAACCACAACAACAAAAAATATGAGGAAATTGAAAACAAACATAGACACCAACCCCAGAGGAACCGGACTAAGGTATCGAACCCCTAATTACCCAAGAACATACGCGGAAATGACCTCCAACTCACCCCAAGTACAGACCAGAAACTCATATTCTACAATACAAAATACTGCAAATAGCCAACACATGAAATATAGAAGACAACGATCACCCCATAATTTCAAACACAACAGATGGATAAATACAAAGGAAAAGAGACATGAAAGACAAATATATATATATATATATATATATATATATATATACATATGTACGTGTGTGTGTGTGTATACGCACAGGTACCATCAGGTGCGCTCGACAGGCAATAATCAAACCACATAAGTTTCACCTCTGATATTAATCGCAGTAAACACCCACCGTTGCTTGTACACACAAGTTTTAGTATTTAGTGCTGGGCTATGACGTAATACAAAGAGCACATCAATAATAATGAGAGAAAAGAACACGGGTATAACTTGCTACTCCTTCATTCCAGTTGCTACATGTCATGTGTTGCCGGAACATACGTAACAATTAGAACAAAGATTTACCAAGTTATGTCCATGTTTTTTTCTGTTACATACATCCATTCATCCATCCACACACACACACACACACACATTTTTTTTTATCAAAGCTGCAAAATTATCAGAAGACTGTTACCCAGAGTTTCACGTTTTCGAAATTTAATAAAAGTATATTAATCTACCTTCGGTATACGAGTACAGCTTTTCCTATTTATATGCTCACCTACACACACACACACACACACACACACACACACACACACACACACACAGAGGGAGCGATGGGTAAATTGTCGCCATTTTATATTTTTAATTTTGCGCATGCACATTGTTTGTTTTTGATTTTGTCGACTACTGTGTAGTAGGGTCAGTTGGGCACCGTCTGTGAGAAAAAAGCACCATGACGCAATTTACTTTGCTAGAAATTTGGATACGACATACTCTACTACTTGGCATTCACCCCGGAAGCTCCAATACAAACATTTCAAAATGTTTGTGTGTCAACCTGAGGACAGTGCAGAGGATTCAGAAAAAAGTTAAATGAGTTTAATGGTGATTACGAAGGTACGGCAGCTCGGAAAACTCACTTTGATCGTTCTGATAAGAAAAGAACTCTTGAATTTGTTGAGATCCAGGCCATGATTGACAACAATCCCTCCAAGTCAATCAGGTCCATCGTCAGAGAAATGGGAGTGTCTGAGTTTCTTATCAGGCAGGTAGTGCTTGAAGATATTTGGTATTCCTCATACAAGATGAGAAAGGGCCAATTTTTATCCCAAGCCATCAAGGACAAGAGGAAAGACCGCGCTACGAAGCTTTTGAACAAACTCAAGCATCCCCTCCAACCTAACATGCTTTGATTTTTCTCAGACGAGAAAAATTTCTACCAGAATCAAATGGTGAACACACAGGACAACAGTTGGCTTGTTGTGTCCCCAAAACATGTACGGAGAGTGATAAAAATCAAACATCCAGTTAACATCATGCTGTTTGGAGTGATCACTAGTGATGGCGAGGTTATGCCTCCATTCATCTTACCTCACGGCTTCACCAACAGGGAGGCCTACGTCAAATCCTTGGGGGAGGTAGTGCTGTCCTGGGTCAAGATGGTGGAAGATCCTGTATCTGGCAACAGGACTCTGCACCATGCCACACAAGCAGGAAAACCCAGTCGTGGCTGTCAGGCAATTTCTGCGACCACATCACCCCAAACGTCTGGCCACCTAACTCCCTAGACTGCAACCTCCTTAATTATTATGTGTGGGGTGCAGTTGATCGAGAGACCAACAAAACTCCTTGTAACACCAAAGATAAACTGAAGGCAAGGATTATGTCAGCATTCACCAACTTAAACAAGGAGACCACCCAGAAGAGTTGCAGGAGATTTCGAAGTCATCTGGAGGCTGTGGTTGAAACCAATGGCGATTTTGTTGAATATATTTACTCTTAGTATTTCAAGATATTTTTATGTAATTTTGGTAAATATATCTGTTAAAATGAGATGTCAGTGTTATTTTCATTTTTGCGTAATTTAGACGACAATTTAGTCACTGCACCCTGCATATATTTAAACCCGAGGAGGTGCTGAAAATTTCCTGACTTTGGGCAAAAGAAAATACAGGATGATCAGTTAATTTAATTATCATTTTCTTCAACGCATTCCCCTCTCAGATTCACACACCTATTGGATCGGTCCTTCAGTTTTTCTAAGCCGAGAAAGCCAGGCCTTTCGAGATTCCCTTGAAATCAGAAGCTTTTCAGTACTCTACCCTGGGTATATGTATGTATGTATGTATGTATGTATGTATGTATGTATGTATGTATGTAAATATATATATGTGCATGAACATATGCGTAAAAATATACATACGCATTTATACATACTTTGGTGGAATAAACATTAAATCAAATGAAAGGAGGATTAAAATCTGTTACGAGACTCTACTTTCTTGCTATTAT
>NC_068985.1:124756143-124758498 GCF_001194135.2 Octopus bimaculoides
TATATATATATATATATATATATATATATATATATATATGTATGCATGTATGTATGTATGTACGTATATACATGTATCTATGTACGCTTATTGTATATGAAGAAAATGTCATTTTATATATATATATATATATATATATATAAAACACACACACACACACATATGTTTATTATATATGAGGAAAATGTCATTTTCCTGCAAGTCCTACAAATGGCACCGTATAACAAATAATCAATCATATAATTCCAAAGAAAAAACATAATAATGTGAAAATATAGAATATGTTGGAGCCCTTCTGGCCATACCGCAATGTGCGAAAGTTTCAAGCAATCTAAATCTATAGGCTCAGTTGCAAGCTTGCCAAGGTATAGAAGGCCAAACAGTTTTAGTGAAACACAGCCATCTGGAACTCTTCAGCTACTTAACTTCTTACTCCAAACCTCAGAATTTCGTGACATGAAGACTAAATTTTAACAAGAAGCCACCTGCAGAAATTCGTTCATTCGGTACAGATCGGTCCTTAATTACCAATGCTAAGACCAGCTACTTAAAAAAACCCTCCAAAACGAAGAAAACTAAATAATACAAACACACACACACACACATGTGTAATTGTATTAAGACGGAATAAATATATCGTCTGTAGTTTTCTTGGTACCGTGAGCGCATGCGCTGAATAAAACTGGAGAGTAAAATAGGAGAATCATTTGCATATTAAAAATTAACAGCCGATGAAATCACACGCTACAGTTCATTCCGAACCCCCCCTCTCTCTCTCTCTATCTATCTATACACATCCATTAAAGTAATAATATATATGCTTGCAATGTTATTACCAGTTCAAATATGCTTGTGGCTGGTTCGAACTCGTAAGCAAGCCATTCATTGTGTTTTGTAATGGAGTTTTAAGTCTATTTACATCATATGTCTACAGCGAGAAATTTTCTCCATGACAAAACACAGTGAATGGCCACAAGTATATTTGAACTGGTAATAACATTGCATTTATACACAACACTGCTTAGCGCTTTCACCCCGTGATATATATGTTGTCAAGCAGACATTCTCGTTGTTATTGTTACAGTTGTTATTGTTACATAATACATACATACATGATTGTAACTCCGGAATTTTACCGCATTTGGCTTCATCAAACTGTAATATTTTTAGTTTTTCATGTCTTTTATATATTTTGGTTCATCCTATGGGTGGGTTTTAGTGGCTGTTATGTAAGTGTATTTTTGTCGAATATGAGAATACATTTCTTTGGATTGTTTGATGGGTGAGTCAAAAGAAAGAATTGTAAGTATTCATGTATGTATATGTTGGGTTATTCTCGAGTAGTACTAGTAACACGTAGTCCTGCATATGGCTGGGTCGTCGGCAATTAAACCGGTTCTTCACTAAGCTATTCTTGTGAAGAGGCTTGCCTTGCTAGAAACCCAGCTGGATAAAAGAGCAACACACCTCAAAAGGATGAATGAAACTCGTGTTGGGTCAACGACGAATTGCACAGGCACATAGAAACACTGGCGGCGGTGAACGAGTGGGCTGCAAGGTTGCTTGGGAGTGATGAAGCACTAGTACTTGGTAGAACATTTCTGTGACAGAAGGAATCTAGGATGTAAAACATGAGGATCTTGCAGCTAGACTAGTTTGTCTAATGCTCGAACTGGCTGGCAATCAAGGCTGTAATCTTCTCTTTGCGGGTAATATTCAAGAAATCTACAACTTAACAATAAGTGGTCGCACCGGACAAGAGTTAGCTTACACCATATATGTATGTATGCATGTATGTATGTATGTATGTATATATGTATGTATGTATGTATGCATGTACGGATGAATGGATGGATGGATGGATGGATGAATGGTTGTATGTATATATGTATGTGCATGTATGTATAGTTGTATGTCCGTCTGTCGGCATGTCTGACTGTTTCTCTCTCGTTCATTCTCTATTTATATATATTTATGCTGGTGTGTTTACGTTCCCGTGCCTTAGCGGTCCGGCAAGAGAAACCGATAGAATAATTACCGGGCATTAAAAAAATAGGTATTAGGGTCGATTCATTCGACTAAAGATTCCTTCAAGGCGACGCCACAGAATTCTTCTCTACTCTAGGCACAAGGCCCAAAATCTTTGGGGAGGGTGGGGTGGCACTCGATTAGATCGACCCCCGTACGCAACTGGTACTTAAGGATGAAAGGCAAAGTCGACCTCGGAGGAATCTGAACTCAGAACGTAAAGACAGACGAAATACCGCTAAGATTTCACCCGGCGCGCTAACGTTTCTGCCAGCCGGCCGCCTTAAGCCACAGTCAAATGACTGAAACAAATAAAAGATAAAGGAT
>NC_068985.1:124758635-124760844 GCF_001194135.2 Octopus bimaculoides
TATATATATATATATATATATCCTTTATTCTTTCCTTTTTATTCGTTTCAATCATTAGATTGCGGCCAGACTCTGTGTACACACACACACACACACACACACACACACACGCACACACACACATACACACGTGTGTGTGTGTGTATGAATTTATTACAAACATGTGCCAAAAGTCATCTATGTCGAAGCAACGTGTATTCACCTATGATAGTACCGAGATGAATATATACACATACATATATATATTGAGTCATCCCATAAATAATGCGTTTTTTTCAATTGCATGAACTAACGTCAGAGGGGGACGGGATAAACTACCTGCATCAACTTGCTATAAAAACAAGTTGTAATTTTATCTTGTCATTATTTTTAGTGCAAGTTTTAAAGAGTGCAGTTCGATTTTAAGTTATTTTTTCAAAGCTCTAATGGAAGTGACAAAGGAGCATATTCGGCATATTTTGCTTTATGAGTTTAATAAAGACAACAACGCAATGGAAAGTGCAAGGAATATTAATGCAGTATATGGGGATCGGACAATAAGCGTAAGCCAGTGTCAACAGTTTATCCAGAAATTCCGAACCGGAGACTACAGCCTAGAAGACGTGCCTTGTCCTGGAAGATCTATAGATCTTGATTAGGACGTCCTCCAAACCCTGGTGAAGCAAAATCCCATCCTAACTTTTGAAGAACTAGCAGAGCAGCTTGGATTTGGTCATTCAACCATTCATCGAATCCTGCATGCTATCGGAAAAGTCAGCAAATTGGGTCAATGGGTTCCTCACAAACTTTCCGAGACCAATCGCGCCCAGAGAGTGAATGTGTGCTCTTTTTTTGCTGTCACGTCTCACAAAGGAACCTTTTTTGGACCGAATAGTGACTGGTGACGAGAAATGGGTTCTCTATAAAAATGTCAAGCGCCGAAGACAGTGGGTAAGGAAAGGAGAAACGCCGGCACCCCAGGCTAAAGAAGGTTTTCACCCACGTAAGGTGTTGTTATCCGTTTGGTGGGATATGAAAAGTTTAGTCTTTAAACATTTAAATCCCAACCAAACGATAACAAAGAAGATTTACTGCAAGCAGCTCGAGCGGCTTAAGTTAGCACTAGAAGAAAAGCGACCATCTTTGAACGAGCATCAGGATAATGCTCAGCCACATACAGAGAGGATGACATTCCAAAGGCTGAAACAGTTTGAATGGGAAACGATGCCCCACCCACCATATTCGCCGGACATTGCCCCATCTGGTCATCATTTATTCCGCAGTCACAAAATCATTTGAACGGAAAAAATATAAATTCTGTAGACGAGGTCAAAAGAGTACTGGAGGAGTATTTTTCGTCACAGACAAGTGAATTTTGGAAAAGGGGACCAGAAAGATGGAAAAGCATTGTAGAAAATGAAGGAGAGTATATTTTAGATTAAAAAAGCACTTTGTTATTCTTAATTTTGAAAAATAAAAGTATAAAAATACCGCATTATTTATGAGACAATATACATATATATATATATGATAATATAAATACGTAATATATAAATATATGCATATATCCATACATATATGTACATACCTACATCTATATGTATACATACATGCATATATGGGTACAGGACATCAAGAAAAACGTTAAATACAATGAGAAACGAAAACATAAAGACGAAAACAGAAAACGAACTTTTTGCGAACAACGAAAAAAAACAGAGAAACGAGACATGCAACATAAAGGATAAAAGATATATATATATCTTTTATCCTTTATCTTTTGTTTGTTTCAGTCATAATACCGTGGCCATGCTGGGGCACTGCCTTGAGGAATTCCTAGTCGAATGGATTGACTCCAATAGTACAGTGAAATTTGCGATTTATGGTGTCATAAGAAGAGATCACCGAAGTTGGTCGGAGTTGCAACAGAATATAATGACCGCATGATGTATGTATGTATATATGTATGTATGTATCAATTTTTGCCAGTATTAGTGTCAACAAACAAAATTAAATTAAAACTCAACGGTACTGAGTATTTTTGATTCTGTATAACCATCTTATGTGTGTGTGTGTGTGTGTGTGCATGCTTGTGTGTGTGTATGTGTGCGTATACTGGTATACATGTCTATTTAATTGCTCATATACATATATATGTTTATACGCGTGTATATGAATGTATATATACACAAATACACATATTAAATATATATATATATATATATATATA
>NC_068985.1:124761113-124766767 GCF_001194135.2 Octopus bimaculoides
GTGTAGGCATGTATATATATGTATGTATATTTGAAAAGATAAAGGGGATTGAGAGAAAGTAATCTATACGCAAGCAGTTATTAAGGAACTGTTGATCAAAGAAATCATTAAATTAAAAGTAAACCCTCTCTCACCTCCGTTGATCACCATTTATGTGTACATGTGTATGTGTGTGTATGCGTGAGTGTTTATGTGTGTGTTTGTGAGTGTGTATGTACGTAATTGAATTAATTGGGGACAATTTTGTCCTGTCACCGGTTGAGTTATTATTTTGATGATTAAATATGAATCGAAGAAAACGGGAAAAGGGATTCAGAAATGGGGTGGAGGATGTGGTGTTGGTGATAATATACGAGGATCGGAAAGGAAAGGGAAAAGACAGGGTGTAAGTGGGAGAATATTTGCTGAAGAAATATAAAGAAAGGGTCGTTCTGGAACTGAGGTTAAATTGGCGTATCATAATTTGAAAACAAGTATTAAAAGGAAAATATAAACGGATGGAAAACGGGTGAGAGATTCTTTGAAGAGCGAAGAAAGAAAGACAAAAGACAAACGACAAACAGCAAAAGAAAGAAAGAAAGAAATGAATAAAAAGAAATGGAAGAGAAATGGAGGAGGATGTTGACAAAGAGAGGAGTCTGTTTTTGTTAATAATTTAATTGAACCGTTTGACAGTAATACACACACACACACACACACACACACACACACACACACACACACACACACACACACAGAGTCATATACATACATAGACATACACACACATGCATACTTACATATATACACACCTACATACAAAGGCGAATGTACACGTACATACATACATAATGCATACATACACCCATGCATACAAAAACGGATATATAAGTACATACATATATACAGACGCATACATACATGCATACATACATACATACATACATACATACATACATATTGGCGCCGCCAGTATCAGACGTGCAGGCGTAGAGGACCTTTTAAAATCGCTTTTTTGTAACGTTTCCTTCAACAATTATGCTGACTCACCCAGCTTAAATAAGTAACTGGTTTATTTCTTCAGTTATAAATATGAGGGACACCTTTTATTTATCAACTTCGCGTTATTCAGATCAGATTACAAAATATATTACATCGCATGGAATTTCCTTTTACTATCATGGCTGATTCTGTGAACAACACCACTAATACCTATATCAATGCAAGCAGCACTACAACACCTATAAGTCATTTGAGACGACCTAATTACGCTTCTGACTTTACTTGGTCTTTACGTTTTAATGAAGATCTACTTCGGTGCTGCGAAAAAACCAAAGATGACCCTCCTGAGTAATCTTCCAGTTTAGGGAGGTAAAAAAAGTAAATAAAAATACAAGGGAAATAACTTAATGTCTTACTAGTATTATCCGTACTACTCTGAAATGTGTTTTTTTTTTAGCTGTTTATATATAAATCACACACGTGATTGAAGTTAACTGTTTATATATAAATCACACACGTGATTGGAGATCATAGTACCGGCTGCACAACAACTTATGGTAATCTTCCAGTATAGGGAAATAACGGTCAAACTAAGGCGTTTGACCCGAGCTCAAAACAGAAAAAAAAAATTAGTGTAATAGTCGTAAAACAACTTGCTGTGAACGAATATGAAGAAAAAATGTGCGCTCGCGAACGGGTGGGATGGGGAGAGGACTCGGAACATTCACATCGTGAATGTTCCGAGACGCTTCATCGGAGCCATAAGTTGTTGTGCAGCCGGTACTATGATATCCAATCACGTGTGTGATTTATATATAAACAGTTAACTTCAATCACGTGTGTGATTTATTTATAAACAGCTAAAAAAAAAAACACATTTCAGAGTAGTACGGATAATACTAATAAGACGTTAAGTTATTTCCCTTGTATCTTTATTTACTTTTTTTACCTCCCTAAACTGGAAAATTACCACCCTCCTGTCGGTTATATGAAGCGGCTAAAAGAATATTGGGACGAAGCTCACTGAGACTGAAACTAATTTAGGGCAAAATAACATCGACAACAGGCGTCTTCTTTCGAGAGATAAAAAGTGACATTACAGTTAGCAATCATTATTTCACAACCATCAGAATGCGAAGCGCTCCTCACGAATGCTGGTCCGTGAGATGGTTGAGATATGCAAACAGTTTTGAGTAAGAAAGAGAAGTATGAACATGCAATGCGCATGTGCACACTGGATTCATAAAATGGAGAAGAATAAAAACGCTATGCGTATGTCACATCTCGCTTTATCTCGTTGTTTTAATTATGCAGATAATATCATGGTTCTATATCCACCACAGTAATTTTTCTCCGCATTAGGAATATCAGAAAAACGAAAGAATTGTTTATATTGATAAAAGAAATCCCCGTTTCTACGCCACTACACTGCCATCTACTGGAACTGTCAAAATGACGTCAGAAAATAATCCGAAAATTAAAAGTTTCACAGCAAGATAACAATACTATTCTTATATACAGAGACAAGGTTATTTTAAGATTTTTTCTTTGAATAAATCCTTTCACGTAGCTTCGATGCAATTTTCTTGTTACAACTATTGTGATGCTTATCGATCTTCTCAGAACACTGAGAACCGGCTAAAATCTGTCATAAGAGAGATCGAAAATAATGTAAACAAACCACTGATGTCATCACCAAAGCTCTCGCAAATCTTCACGTTCAAATAATTCGACAGAGATGACTGTGAAATATACTCACCTTAAGAAACCAACTTTAAAAAAAAGGGAAAAAAAGACCTTTCCCAGTTCTTCTAAGCCGTTGTGTGACAGGCCGCGAGGCCATTCTTAACGAAATTAAAGATTAAAAAAAGCCAACTGCTCTTATGTTAAAAGTCATTGATAATGTTGCTGGAGAGCACATGGAATCATGTGATGTTAATTACAGGGCAATTAATACCTTCATATACAAAGCTGAGACAAGTGCAGACAGCCTTCGAATGTTATATCGTATTTCTCAGACAGCACCTGTTTGTATATATTAAAACCTAGTGCAGTAAAGCGAAGAGAACATTCCTACGTGTCCAGAAGTGCGATGCCCAGAAAGTACTCGCTTCCTGATGATTTTCCATACAACTTCAAAACAGTTGGACAAACATACCTCAAGGAAAACCTGGATGTGAAACACTCAACTTGCAAAAAACAAAAAAAGTAGAATAGGTGCAACTGTGTGGAAAGAAGCTTGTTTCCTAACCACATGGTTCTGGGTTCCACCCCATAGCGTGGCACTTTGGTAAAATGTCTTCTATTATAGTCACGAGCCGACCAAAGACTTGTGCGTGGATTTAGTTGACAGAAACTGGAAGAAGCCCCTCGTGTTTAAATATGTTTGTGTGTGTGTATGTGTGTGTGTGTCTTTGCGTCTGTGTTAGTCCTCCACTACCGCTTGACAACCGGTGTTGGTGTGTTTACGTCCCTGTAACTTGACGGTTCAGCAAAAGAGAACGATAGAATAAGTACCAGGCATAGAAAAAAAATCAAGTACTGGGTTCTAGTCATATGACTAAAAATTCTTCAGCGTGACCACAGTCTAATGACTGAATTAAGTAAAAACTAAAAAAAGATAAATGCATGGGTATTTTTCTCGAAGACTTGAAGAGGAAGACACTAATACCGCCATGAAGTGCAACATCCTTGATTTACGTCTGCTATATTCCATCGTAGCCGAAGGCTAAGGCATTTGCAATCCAAAAGCAGGAGATCACTACAAAATATCTAGTAAACAAAAGAGACAGTGAAATCCTGGGAACCCAAGATGTCACCGAGAATGGCGATTATGCCACATTTCCAAAAAATGTCACCAAGGTACTAATGCATAAAACAATTACAATGCCATCCAAAAAGACAAAAAAAAAATGTGATAGAGAACTTCTCTGTTATTGAATACATTCATAAACAGCAACACAAAGAATATTGATGGAACATTTCCATCAAAACTTTTACCAAATGCAAAAATAACAGTTGTTTGGGACAGATGAGAAAAGGTACGTATCATCGTAGAGGTCAGCTACCTTAATAGGTCAATCCTATGATCACGGTAATCTGGCTCAGATGGCCATCCTGTCTTTTTCCTACATATAGATGGTAATCCGGAGCACTGCATTTTCCAACTTATCAACGTATCCTTTTCCAGGACACTTGTGTGTGCGCGTGTGTGTGAAGGTATGTGATTCAAAAGAGATTTGGCTACTCTTTGTAGTAGACCAAGCGACCACATACAGCTTGGCCTACCTTGTTGATTCGAACGCTTACCGTGGTAGGTCGGCGTCCATTCACTCTACGACTTAAATTTGCCAACAAGCGTGTGACCCTATGTCAAAGTTAGAAAAACTATGATGATGATGATGATGATGATGACAGTGATGATAATGATGATGATGGTCATCATCATGATCATCAACATCATCATGATCATGATCATGATATCAGCATCGTCATTGTGCACTATTTTTGTTTCGCCTCTTTACGTTGTTTTATATATTTATCTAATCATTTCGCCACCCTCTCTCCCTTCTCTCCCCTTTTCTTCAGTGTCAGTTAAGATTTTTTTCCCCTTTACCCCCGGACGGAAGTTCTATTGTTTTTCTAATGTACTGTAAACATCACATCACGGGTGCTTGGCTACATGCCAGATTACATTTTAGAAGCCAGCCCACACACAAATACGCTTCCCACCACACACAAAAAAAAATAAATAAATAAAATAATAGTAATGAAAATAAAAATACAAAAACAACAAAAACAAGCTAACTAACTTCTACATGGTCACTTGGTCAGTTTGAAATGGTGTTGATGGCGGTAGTAGATATTTCGATCGACCGTAAGAAATTGTTTATATTGTTTTTTCATTCAAATTGGCCGATGCCGTTTGTCATATTGTTTGAAAGAGAAGGGCCACCGTTTTTCTGATAGCTGGGTCGGATTTGAACTCACAGGGTACAAAGTCGGAAAAGACACCACAATGTATTCCGTCCGACAATCCAACAATTCTGTCAATCCCCTGCCCTGACTACTGGAGCTTTTATCAATCGATTTTAAAAAATCGAAGAGCAAAGTTGACCTTGGTGATATTTGATCTCAGAATGCACAGAGTCGGAATAGGTACAGATACAGAAAAAGTGTTCTGTTCGACGCTTTAATAATTCTTCGAAACCATTGCTCTGGACTGGTATATTTTAGGGACAGCGGAAAGATGAAAGGTATAATTAATTTTAGTGAGATTTGAACCCAGATTACCAGAACACCAAATCACCAAAACGCCAGAGCGCCAGAACACCAGAGCGTCAGAGTGCTAGAGCAGCAGAACACAGAACATTGGAAATATGTTGCGTGGTATTCCGTCTAGCGCTAACAACTACGATGATTCTCTGCTTTAAAGATTAATAGAAATAGGAGACAAACATCTCTTAAAGTTCACCCTCTTACATTAAAGAAGAAAAAAACAGGTAAAAAGAGAAAAAAAACATGCTGGCGTGGCTGTGTGACAAGAAGTTTACTTCCCAACCACATGATTCCAGGTTCAGTCGTGCATTCCTTAAGAGTTTTGAAACTGATGAACTCGAGACAGCTACAGAGGTTATTGTGGATAATGTGCATGTATATATATATATATATAT
>NC_068985.1:124767031-124769199 GCF_001194135.2 Octopus bimaculoides
CAGCTGCCACCATTAAAACTCCGGCGTTTCGAAGAATTAAGGCAGTACGCATCGTTAAAGTGGTTCTTCCCACGAACACAAATTAAATTGTTTTCGTGGAGGGTAGTGGTGAACGGAAAACAAGACAGGAAAACGAAACGGTGAAATAAACAAACAAAATGGCTGTACAGCCAGACGTGAAGTGTGTATATATATATATATATATATATATATATATATATATCCCTCCTACTACTGACATGTGACCTGTGGTCATCGTCTTATCTTCTTCCTTTTCATATTTTTCTCTCGTCTCCCATTCTATTCATCTTTCGCTATCTCTTTGTTAATCCTTTAGGATATTTTTCCGGCGTTAACCATTTTTGTCTCCTGTGTGGCCCCAAGGCTGCATTCTGTTTTTTTAATTATTTATTTCAGTTCGTTCCTATGCCTACATCTCGTCCTGTTTGTTTTCGTCTTTGTCTTCTGTCCGTCCACTAACTGTCTCGTCTTGAATTACATTTATTTCACATTTGCATGTTCACTTTCTGTATCGCACGGTTGTTTATTTCTTGTCTGTTCGTTCATTTTCTATCATGTTTGGTCCCTTGTTTTTTGGCTCGCTATTTCTGGCGGCGTTTTGCCGTCGGCGCCACCAGAAGGGCTTCAATATCGTTAAGGCGCGAGAAATCGCGTTTGACCCTTTGGCCGATGACTGATGAGTGTTTGGTGACCTTGTGTGTCTGTTTTCCGCTTGTTAGTGCTATATGTTTTTCACACACACACACACACACATACATATGAAATATATATATATATATATATATATATATATGCTAGAAGGTGAGGTGCTGAAAAGTTCTTGGCTTTAAGAGTATACATGTATATATATATATATATATATATATATATATATATATACTAGCTGGTGTACCCGGTAATTTCCGAGGGTAAAGATATTCTATTGAAACGCCTTATTACTCTGATATAAGAAGACAATTTCGCTATAACTGCCACACAAGGTGTATTTTCCGTCACGAAAAAGTACAAAAAATGTCCGCTGGAGGAGGGAGAGATTGTTGGACGCTGGCGAGAGAGGTTTTCGGAGGTTGGCGAGAGGCAAAGACATTATTCTGCTTAGCAAAGGCATCTGGGAAATGTATAACGGCTGTCATTCACAGAAAAACTATTGTTTTACCGTGAGAAAAGCGCTGCTGAAGTGTTAAGTAAAATTTGGCAATCGAGGATCGAATCCACGCTATGCCTGCATGAAGCCACAAATACGTTGTGGAATAAAAACAATTATCTACTGTCATGGAAAAAGTGTAACTGTAAAAATACAGAATTATCGGAGCAATGGGCATTCAAAAAAGTATGTATGTATAGAAATATATGAATGAAGTCTTTAATGTCTAAGATTCAAATTAAGGAAGTGCATTAATAATGTTTAGCAGTTGAAAACTGTGAGTAGTGAAATGTAGAATTAGGTCGGCTGATCGTAAGAATCAAATATTGATCGCTTCGCTAAAATCTGCAGGTGGTATGGGTTATTTCCCTTGGGTTGTTTAAATAAAATATTAGTAATATGTAGTAGATAGAAGGATCCATTGGAAGGGCGTTTTTATCGATTTTTTTTCAACAATCTAAGTATGTCACGAGGTTTCCAGATACGAGTTCTACTCACTTGTCAAATAAAGTATAAAAGTGATATTGTCTGCAAAAATTAGAAATAGGACACACAAAAAATCAATATTCAAAGTAATCGAACATAAACAATGAAATAGGTTATACCCCTTGAATGTTTGAATAAATATTATACAGGTGCTATGGGTTATTCCCCATGGGTGTTTAAAAAAAATTAGTTATATGAGGTAGATACAAAGGTCCCTTCCAGGGTCCGTATCATCGACTTTTTTAACAATGTAACTAAGTTACGAGGTTTCCAGACATGAGTTCTACTCACGTGTCAAGTTTCATCAAAATCAATAAAACGATGTAGGAGGAGTTAGCTAACAACGCCAAAAACAAACACACACCGATTTTCCTCATATGTAGTAGATATATACATATACATACACACGCGCATATACATACTTACATACATACATACATACATACATACATGCATACATAATATACATATATATGTATGTATGTGTATATATATATATATATATATATATATATAT
>NC_068985.1:124769666-124771542 GCF_001194135.2 Octopus bimaculoides
ACACACACACACACACACACACACACACACACACACACACACACACACACACACACACACACATATATTTATATATACATATATATATATATATAATGTGTATATATATATATGTATATATACATATAACATATATTAACATATGTATATATACATCTATCCATCAATCTATCTGTGCGCATGTATACATCTGCCTGAAGATTGCTTTAGCGTGAACTTCGAGCATACATGTGTGTGTGTGCGTGTGTATGTGTGAGTGTGTGTAAAAGTGTGTATTTTTGTATGTGTGTGCGTACGCAAAACAATGTAAACTATGTAGAAAATTAACTTCCGTATCTCATAATCATCATACCACCACAAAACACCAACAGAACTGCTACTACTACTACTACTACTACTACTACTACTACTACTACTACTACTACTAACAACAACAACAACAACAACAACAACAACAGCAACAACAACAAAGCGCGCATCGTTAATTATTCATGCCTTAGTTTATCCCTTTTTATGCAATACCCATGATATTCTCTGAAAACTCTGTCGTCTCCCTGTTGACTGTAACTGGAAGGAATATGTAACGACATCATCATCATCATCATCATCATCATCATCATCATCATCATCATTATCATCATCATCATCGTTATCATAAACAACAACAACAACAATAATAACAGCATGAACAACGACACAACAACCGCGACATCAACTACACCACCACCTGTAGCAGCAAAAACAACAACAACAACAACAACAACAACAACAACTGAAACAGTAATATCAACAAGTGCAACACCAATATCTGCAGCAGCCACAGCTGTAGCAACAACATTCGCAGCAACAACTGCAGCAGTAACAGCTGCAACCGCAACAATTTTAGCAAGAACATCTGTGGCTACCACAGTAGCAACAGTGGCAACAGCTGCAACAGTAGTACTGCAGCAACAGCAAAAATATTGGAGTAAAAATATCAGGAGCAGCAGGAGCAGATTCAAATAGGACAGCGACATCTATTGCTGAAACATCTGCTGTAGCAACTACAACAGCAACAACTGTAATAACAAAGCGATGTCAGGCTTTTTATCCTTAACCCACAATTCTCAGTTAGTCGGGAAATACGACCAATGGTTCGTCCCGCTTGCATTCTGGTGTCGATTAGTGATGGTGAACAGAGACTCTGAGTATTGAAGAAGATCAATTGAACTGCGTATCTCAGAGAACTTTCAGCCTATCGACTATGATCTACTTCTAGGAACTTCTGATCTGATAGCGCTTGGAGAGATATTACTGATTTGCGATAAATTCGTAGCACCGTCAGCCGAGGTTGTCTGAGATGTACGCAGGGCGACGAAACGTTGTGCGTGTATTGATTCAGTATCAAAGTATTGGGTTGGCAACTAAGTTCCGCCGATTTTTTAAATTTTGGAATTTATTGCGTTTTTAAATTTTGGAATCTATTTTTTCGAGTTTTCGAGAATTCTATTTTTGAATCATTTTGGAATGTATTTTGTTTTTTCCTTTTTCTAGTTAATTTTAGTTAATTTTTGTTTATTTTCAGATCATTAAAATGGAATGTCAAGTTAAGAAAAACGAGCATTTTCGACACCTCCTTCTTCTTACTTTTAATCAAGGTTCTAAGGCTGCAAAAGCTGCTCGCGACATTTGTGCTGTGTATGGAGACGGTGCCATAGCTGAAAGAACCGCTCGTGATTGATATGCCAAGTTCAAAAATGGAAATTCTGACCTCAAAGACGCATATCGTTCTGACCGTCCAGTTGAGTTCGATGAAAAGCGATTAAACCGACTTTTGCACGAAAATTCTCGTCAAACGACAAGGGAACTGGTAGAGAAAATGGAATGCTCCCACACT
>NC_068985.1:124772144-124777830 GCF_001194135.2 Octopus bimaculoides
CGGGTGATTTCTACCAACGAGGTATTGAAAATCTTGTTGAACGTTGGGAAGAAGTTGTAAACAACAAGGGTGAATACATTATTGATTAATTAGTTGTTATTTTTTATTAAACCTTTTAAAAATTAAAATTTTAAAAAAATGACGGGAACTTAGTTGCCAACCCAATATTATTGATTTGTAGCGTAGTTGTCATGTATAGGACGTATCTGGGCATCAGCTGAGTGTTTTATTGTAATTTATTCGCCAGTTTACTTAAGGTGGGAAAAACAGGTTATTTTCCTCCGTCTGGTGGTTATGGCGAAAGAGATCATGTGGCGGAGAAGACAGGGAGGACTGAAGACGGACACTTTCCTTTTCGGCCAAAAAGAGAAGAAGGAAGAGGAGAAGAAAAAGAAGAGGGAGAGAGAGGGAGAGGGAGGTAGGGGAGAGACAGAGACAGAGGGAAGGAGAGAAGAGAGAGAGAGAGGAAAGAGGGAAGAGTAGGGTGATGTCTTCCAGGGTACTTATTGAAAAGAAGGTAAGTATGGTAAGAATTATCTCAGTGAATAGTCATACTCTTAGTGTGCATTATTAAGCCGGAGGATAGAACTGACAGAAGGCACTCGCTTTTGGTAGAAGGCTTAATCCCATATCTGTGATGTTTCATGATTGGCCTTCGGACATCTCATTTCATTCCTTTTGTTGTTTTTGATGACTGTTTTTATACTTAGTTGATTCTTTATTGTCTCCCTCTCGTTCTTTTATTTTTCTGTAATTTGTCTCCTATTGGGAAACTTTCCTTAAGAAATTTTATTGCTGTATCTTTTATTTCTTTTATTTTAGGCTTCTGTTCACTTGATGTAAACCCCCTCACTCTGTGTGTCTGTATTTCGTCCTTGTTTTGCCCTTAGTATTTTGGACTCCTCTGGCCCATAAACGAAATCAACATTATAGTTGTTTCTACGACTGTGATGCTATTAAAAATAATAATAATGGTGGTGGTAATTATATAAATAGTAAAGAAGCTAGTGTTGGTGGCGTTGTTGCTTCTTCAATTAAGTGCGCTGTTTTGCAGTTTATCGTAGAGATCTTGTTAACTCAGGACAGATTGGCGTAATCTGTGTTATATCTAATTAGCACACTAAATCTTTCTATACTTTAGTCAAACGTGATGTACATTAAAGAACCTAGTGTGTACATATGGTGCTTTATTTTCTTGACAATGCCTTCTACAAGTGGTGTTAATGTAGTGTGAATAACATCTCCATAATTACTAATATTTTTGTATAATGTATGTTATTTGTAAGTTGTCGAGTATCATTATTGGTTATAATTGTCGAGTTTCATTGGTGCTGCTAAGAAAATAGATAGTGGATTTGGTAACTGCTTACAGCCTGTATCGCAAGCAAGCCATTATTTTAATGGACCGCATAACAAGAGCCCATTCTGTAGTGAGTCTTTGCTTTATTATTTTTTTCTCAAATTATGTTGCGATTTGTTCAAACTGTCCACTAGTAGCTTGTTGGATATTTGAAGCTGTAACCGTTATACATTCTCTGCAATCTTTAAACATTCTCAAGAGAACATAGGCTTTTCTTCATACATTCTGCTCGTTTTTCTTACGAGTCCCAAGGTCAGAAATTTTGTGCAGCTGTTTGTGAGGAATGGGATGACATTATTACTGTGATATAATCTGTAATGTTGTACGAGCGCAAACTCATACAACCTGCTAAAATTAACAGCTAAATCTCCCCCGAACACTGTACAATGAAAGGAAATATTTGAAACGAAATGTGTTCGGTTAGAACACCGGTAGAACGATAAAATGTCGTCACACACACACACACACACACACACACACACACACACACACACACACACACACACACACACACACACACACACACACACACACACACACACACACACACACATACACACACACACATACACAACCCCATAAAAAGCTAACAAATCGTTATGCAGATAAATATCACGAAATATGGATTCAATTAGTCAGAAAAATTAAAATAATTATTATAATGACTCATTTCAAAAAGTTTGACCCTTTACTTGTTTGTTGTCAGTGGGGGGAAATAAATGCTTTAGGCAACAACTACATCGACAACATCAGCAGATGCCACTGCAAGGACAGATAAAAGTAGTGGTTCTCAGACTTTTGTAACTCAGCTTACCCTTTTACAGAATGGCATTTTAAAAAGATACTTCCCTATGTTTAAAAAACAAAAAGAGATAAAAAGCACCAAATCATTTTAATCTAAGAGAAGCGAATTTCGTGCAGTGATGCATCATCCATACTTTCTTACACTGTCCAATCCAGCATGTTGCATGGACTGCTGCTGTCGTAGATTCGTCTGTTCTTTTTCTCATCTGCCTGTCGAACTTTTTTCCGGACAGGAAGCCTTTAAATTACCCTTACTTCCATATGTGTAGCAGCTGATCTTTCTGTTCTGCGCTGCGAGTTTTTAAACCTTCCTGCATCCATTCCAAGATATAACTCTAGATTTACTTTATGATGTTTTTTTTTTTTTTGAGTGAGTTGGAACTGTTGAAATTATCAGGACTTGTACATCTTGAGAGCCCTTACTTAATCATATCTCGTTAAAGGTCCCATCAAGGTTCACTACATTCTCGTATTGTTCCACAAAAGAAAAACAAAATCATATGTCAACGTTATTTCTGTTGCCTTTCATGGGGTCACAGACAGAATAATCTTCGTCCCATATATTGGGGGCTAGTCTATGCGTAGGTATGTGACTTACAAACTCAGGTTTCCTCCTTGCTTTGTACTCACTTTTAAATATAAGATAGATAGTTCCATATTACCTGCCCTTTGTGAAGGCGCATGGCTCATTGGTTAGAGCGTCGGGTTCACAATCACGAGGTAGTGTGTTCGATTCCCGGAGTGTGTTGTGTTGTGTCCTTGAGCAAGACACTTTATTTCATGTTGCTCCAGTTCACTCAACTGTAGAAATGAGCTGCGACATCACTGGTGCCAAGTTGTATTGGCCTTCGCCTTTCCCTTGGATAACACCGGTGGCTTGGAGAGGACTTGTGCCTCGGAGGGGAATTTTCTAGGTGCAATCCAATGGTCATTCATGACCGAAGGGGTTCTTTACCCTGTTACCTGTCCGCTTATTAGGAGTTTTGCTCCACGTATCAGTCAAGGAAATTGTAATCCCTTCATTTGAAAGCCCAAGCAAATCTATAATTTTGGAAATGTATAAGCAAGTCACTTTTCATTTTTCTCGAGCATGTTGATGGTTCCAGGAAAGAATGTGCTTGTTCCAATCATTATATTGCTGCCAAATAATTGTTCTATCTGCTGTTTGGTTAGCAGCATCTGGCCTTAGTAACGTTAGCAAAGAACGAAGCATAATGTGTGTGTGTGTGAGTGTTAAATCTATTTCATACTGGGAATTTTTGGACAATCTGGATATTTATACATAAAGAAGTTAGACAAAAAATTCTGCTTTAAATTTTTTTTATTTGTTCGTATACATGCACAATACAGTTACATGGAACGGTCATCTACATAAAAATAATGAAGTTGAACATAAATTTACGCTGTTTAAATCAAAGAAAGCAAAAATTATGGTAATCTATAGACGATCATACACATTAACAGTGAACAATTCTATCGACACGCTTAGCTACACACACTTGTTTATGTCTGTGTGCGCGCGCACACACTTTTATTTACCTATTTGACGAACCTGGGTTCTCATTCCTAAGGTATTTTTCGATGTTGTTGCTGTTATTATTATTATTATTATTATTTCAAACCCCAAGATTCCGAGTTCGATTCATGGCAGTGACTTGAATAATAATAATAATAATAATAATAATAATAATAATAATAATAATAATAACAACAACAATAATAATGATAATGATAATAATAATAATAATAATGATAACATCGAAAAATAGTTTAGGAATGAGAACCCAGGTTCGATATTTCCCCAAGACACCTGATGAAGGCTGGAGTGTATATCAGCCAAAACGTTGTGTTAACAACAAACAAGATGAGGACAAATATCCGTCAAATGTAAATAACGTATATAATGTACATTATTTATTATTATTATTTAACTGAACGCCACGCATCCATTTCCAAGTAAGTTTATCTTCACCTTTTTGATGCGCCTCTACTCTATATTGTTTTTATCTTCCATCCTTCTCTAATTCTCTTTTCCCTCTCCCTCTTTCTCCCCTCCCTCTTTCACTGTTTTCTATCTGTCTCTCTCTCCCACTCTTTCCTTTCTCTCGTTGCTCACACGTGACCATTGTCCATCTTTCCTTTCCTAACATGACCATCTTTCTTTCCTGCGCGGACGTTCAAAGGACTTAACGTTTTTTCTCCCCCGTCTATCTTTTCTCTTTTCAAAGAAAATATTTCTTCCAGCGTTCCCTATTTTCCTCTTGTTCTGGTCTAACGACCCTCCATGTTTGTTTTCGTTCGGTCTCCTTGTATGTCTCTACTCATGTCTTTGATCCCAACTGTGACCTTCCATGAATCCTAAATTGTATTTTAGAATATATAAGAAACGCCATAAAACTAAGCGCTTTGTGAACGTGAAACCCAGGCAACACCAGAGACCGGCTGTAGCTATCTTTATCTAACTATATATATATATATGATTGTTTACAGGCGTACGTTTGTATACGTATCAACGTGTTTGTATATATATATATATATATATATATATATATATATATATATATATGTATGTATGTATGTATGTACGTATGTATATATATATGTATGTATATGTGTATATGTATGTGTGTGTGTGTGTGTGTGCGTGTGTTTGTAAGGGGTCTATTTTGGGGAAGTGGTTTGGCACGATCATACAGTTTACCGCAGACAAGAGGTTCAATTCCTGTTGGCGATTTTACAACTGTTGTATGAAGGGGATACAATCAAGCATGTTATACTCGCCAGCGAGTATGACATGATAGACTGTACCGTGCTCTCACCTGTTGTTTTAGGTGCCTATGTCGCCGCAATCAGATACAGACATCCTCTCAACCCTCTCATCGTTGACCCTGTGTTGAGCACCGAGGTGGGGGTGGGGAACAAAGCTGAAAAAGCAATCGGTTAGAACACATTTTCGGCAGAATAAAGTAGAGCAACTTCAGTTGAAGTGCCTCGATCAAGAACAAAACGCGCTACCCGGTCAAAGACTCGAACCGATACCGCTTACAATCATGAACCCAACACCCTAACTGCTACGCCATACATTTTCACATTTTCAAATTTTCATACACACGCACAAACGCACGCGCACACGCAGACACACACAGACACACAAACACACAAACACACACACACCTTATCGATCTATCATTCTATTTATCTGCCTGTCTGTCTATCTTTCTATCTGTTTATCTATCTATCCATGCCTCTTTTTTGGATATTTTTTTATTTTACTTATCCCATTCATTAGACTGCAGCCTTACTGAAACACGGCCTGGAAGAGATTAGTGAAACAAATCGACCCTAATAGCTACTTTTATCGGTCTCTTTTGCCAAACTACTAGATTAAGGGGACGTAGATAAACGACACTGATTGTCGCTCGGTGGTTAGGGAACAAACACAAGCACAAAGAAGAAACACGCGCACACACATACACACACACACACACACACACACACACACACACCCACACACCCACACCC
>NC_068985.1:124777863-124779215 GCF_001194135.2 Octopus bimaculoides
CACACACACACACACACACACACACACACACACACACACACACACACGCAGATAAAGCAATCTTTGTAACTAGCTCAACGTGGATGTATGGTTAGAACACTGAAAACTGCGTTATTTACCCTGAGAAGGCCTCTCATGGGGCCATGGTGCATAAAAGCACATATTTATATCGCTCGCAGGCGATTATCGTCTGCTACGGCTACGGGAACTGCCTATATGTACGATAGTTTCCGTCACTTTTTGTAGTCACCAAATTCAAGCACAAGTCATTGTCCATGGTGTCGCACAGTGGGACAAAATCCGAAATCTAGTGGTTCAAAGCGAACTTCTTAACCACACCACCCACTCCCACATGTACATACAAATGCATACATATACTTTCATGCATACATACATACATACATACATACATACATACATACATACATACATAAAAGGAGAAAGCTAGATAAGCAATGAGACATGGAGAAAAACAAAAGGCATGATATCCTGTCGTCTGCTTTGTTCCATATTCTGGAGAAAGCAGACGACACAACAACAATATAAAAATATTTTAGATCACCGCATTAGGAACCTAACACCAGTTTGGATTTAATTGATTATTTGTTTAAGATAAAGTTTAGCCTCTTCAGAAACTTAAACTACCTCTCTATCCATCTATCTATATATCTTATCTATCCATTTGTATACAGGTATCTTAATTTTTTTATTATTATGAATTAACGCATGGATACACAAATGTAAACAAAATTAGGCACATTCATGCGTACTCGCACTCGTACTTCTAGATTTCACCTAGTGTATGTGTATCAGTGTGTGTGTAAATGTGTGTATGTATCTATATGTGTGTAAATGTACACAGAGGAGCAACGGCATACATATAAGCATGCAACTGCAACTAAAGTTCTATCGTCGTCTACACAATTTTCTGCATAACAAGTGTCTGCGTGATACTGCATACGTGCATCAATGCATGTAAACACAACACCGTACACAAGCACAAACATTACTCTCCAATGCATCATCTGTCACATCCTCCTCACTTTTTATATCTACACCCCCATCACTAAACGTAAGCATTATTTACACACATACACGCAGATATACACTCAATCATACACAAATATAGACTAACTCATTCACACACGCACACACAGACACACACATACACACCGTATAAACACATGTACATTAAAAAGAAATCCGAACAAAAACCACACGCATGAACTCACACAGTAATGTTGCGCGTACATAAACATAGTCATTGACATACACACGCTTGAATACACAAATAACCATTCTCTCTCTCTCTCTCTCTCTCTCTCTCTCTCTCTCTCTCTCTCTCTCTCTCT
>NC_068985.1:124779510-124780034 GCF_001194135.2 Octopus bimaculoides
TGTGTGTGTGTGTGTGTGTGTGTGTGTGTGTGTGTGTGTGTGTGTGTGTGTGTGTGTGTGTGTGTGTGTATGTGTGTGTATGAATGTGTGCTTGTGTGTGTGTATGTGGGGAATATATTCTTTCTCTCTCTGTGTATATCTGTCCTTTTCTTTCACATACATACATTCGCATATCTATCTATCTATCTATCTATCTATCTATCTATCTATCTATCTATCTATCTATCTGTCTGTCTATCTATCTATCTATCTGTCTGTCTGTCTGTCTGTCTGTCTGTCTGTCTATCTATCTGTATATATGCTTATATATATGTATGTGTGTATATTTGTATGTATGTATGTTAGTATGTATGTATGTATGTATATATATATATATATATATATATATATATATGCATGTGTGTGTATGTATATACACACATACACACACAAACACATACATATACACACATACACATGTGCAAATATTATTCAAATATATAAATTAGTGCTCTCCATCCATCCATTCATCCATCTCTGTTTCT
>NC_068985.1:124782161-124783452 GCF_001194135.2 Octopus bimaculoides
AATCATCATCAACTACTACCACTACTACTACTACTACTACTACTACTACTACTACTACTACTACCACCACCACCACCACCACCACCACCACCACCACTAGTCATCATCATCATCATCATCATCTCAATAATGTTTTCAAATGTTGGCACAGGCCAAGCAGTTTTGGAGGAGAGGGTAAGTCGATTGCACCGATCCCAGTACTCAACTGGTATTTATTTTATTGACCCCGAAAGGATGAAAGAGAAAGTCGACCTCGGTGGCATTTGAACTCAGAGTATGAAGACGTGAAGAAGGACGAAATGCCACCAAGCAGGGACACGTGTAATCAAATACAGAGGTAGCATAGATTATAATGACATTTGACTGGTACTTCAAACCTTAGAAGGATGAAAGCCATAGTTGGCATCGGAGGGACTTGAACTTAGAATGTAACATGCCAGAACGTAACTAATACGGTAAAGCACTTTCTCCGACGCTCAACCGATTCTGTTAGTTATAATTTCTTTAGTTGTCACCAGGTCAACGAATGCGGAGTCATTACAAGAGATAAGTAATGAAAAAGATGGGGAGGTTTGTCTGGATTATGAAAAATCTAAATAAACCAGTATGAAAGAAAAGGCAATTCAGAAAACAATAAGAACAAAATAATAAAACAAAAACGATTCCAAAACGCATAAAAACAAAATAATAAAATGGAATTAATTAAAGTATCCTCAGTAAGGGCTACAATGATCCAAGATTATCCCTTAATTACTAAGGGCAAGTGCATTTTCTCAGCCCCCCAAAAACCTGTGCTCTTCATTCTAATTGTAACCGATAGAAGCTGACTGATATGCGGTCATTTCAGTTGAGATATCAACAGGTTGCCTGTAACGATAGACAGAGGTGCGTTCAAGAGAGTAAGAAGTGAATGCTTCAGGTATCTAATTAACGTTGAACAGTTGAATGAATTAGACGTCACGTATTTTGTTTGCGATTTCGGAATCAGCCGAATCTTGAACAGCCACAAATAATAATAAGGAATTAATGATTGCAGGGACTGGATCAAGGGTGACAGTGGTGCTGAGGATGGTGATATGTGTGTGTGTGTGTGTGTGTGTGTGTGTGTGTATGTGTGTGTGTGTGTGTGTGTGTGAAGGAAATTCAGAGAGGTATTTATGTGCGCGTGCGTGCGTGCATATTAAGAATGTTTAAATTGTACTTTTATAAATATTAGTGCACGTGTGCCTCTCAATCTATCTATCTATCTATCTATCTATACATACATACATATATGTGTATGTGTGTGTGT
>NC_068985.1:124783767-124786648 GCF_001194135.2 Octopus bimaculoides
TATATATATATATATATATATATATATGTACGTAAGTATGTATGTATTTATCTATCTATTAATCTATCTATAGATTTGCATATATATTAATATGCATGTCTCTAAATATACATATATATGTATATATTTATAAATATACATATATAAATATATGTATATTTATAGACATGCATATCAATATATATGCATATCTATAGACAGATAAATAGATAAATACATACATATGTGTGTGTGTGTATTTATGTGTATTTGTATTATGGATCGTATATTACACACATTTATGAATACGTGAATTTATATGTCTGAATGTGCACATGTTAGTGTACGTGTTTCGATGATCTTTTAGTGTTAGTCAAAAACTAAAAGCTACGACCACATCATATTTGAATTAAAGCTATCCTAGTATATGAAAAGTGTTATATAAGTTAGGTCTAAATTGCGCGTTTATATGTAATTAAAACAAACAAGTTGTCAGTTGTTGACCTCTAGATTACGGCGTCTTGTAATAATACAAGCGCACACACACGCAAACACATGCAGCCACACAGACGCATTGTGTGTGTGTGTATGTGTGCGTGTGCGTGTGTGTGAGTGCATGTATATGAGTGTGTTTATGTGGGGGTCTTTAAATGAACGTGTGGAAGGTTAGGTGCATGTGTAAGTCAGTGAGATGCTAAATGTGTTTGCATGCAAAAATGTGTGAATATGTGCATACGAGCACAATTGTCTGTCTGGTTTCTGGATGTGTGTGTTTGTGTGAGTTTGTGTATGTGCCTATGTGTGTCTTTGTGCGCGTGTGTGTCGTGTATTTGAGTCAAAAATGTGTATGCATGTATGTACGTATGTATGTATGTATATATGTATGTAAATATGTATGTATACCCCCCCCCTCTCTCTTTATATACATATATATATACATACATACACGCACACTTAGATGTGTATATGAGCGTAATTCCTACCTACCTACTTACCTACCTATATACATACATATATACAGGTATGTATATTTAAATAAGCATATATATATAATGTATATATTTATATACATGTATGTATGTCTGTGTATGTATGCATGTATTCATGTTCGTATGTATGTATATATGTATATATATATATATATATATATATATATATATATATATATATATATATATATGTGCAAGCATAGAAATGTATGCCCAATAGAAGTTGAAACGAGGCATACTGATCACCAAATGACATACACCACACAGCTGTGTAGAGTGTTCATGGGTATATTAACTAATTAATTGATAGAAAACAGGTATCCCGCTGTATGTAGCTAGAATAAGTAAATAGATTGGTAAGGTTGATATTGCTAGATAGACAGATGGATAGATTAGGAAATCGGTTGATAAATAGGAAGATATTTATTTAAAACGATAGGTAGTTCCCATATCGGTGTTTGCTTTCTCACTGGTAATGCTTTTTCCTCTATATACGAGGGGTTCTTGGCTTTGAGTAAAAGAAAATACAGGAGGATCAGTTAATCATGATTTTATTCAGCATGTTCCCCTCTTCACAGACTTATTACAGCGGTCCTTCAGTTTTTCTAAGCCCCGTATAAGAACTCGGAAATTTGGGCTTCTAACCAGGCCTTTCGCGATACCCTTAAAGCCACAAACGTGTGAGCACTCCCTTCGTGTCCCCGTAACTTAGTGGTTCAGCAAAAGAGACTGATTGAATAAGTACTAGGCTTACAAAGAATAAGTCCTGGGGTCGATTTGCTCGACTAAAGGCGGTGCTCCAGCATGGCCACAGTCAAATGACTAAAACAAGTAAAAGAGTAAAAGAGTAAAAGAGTAAAAGAATATATATATATATATATATATATATATATATATATATATATATATATATATATATATATATATATATACATGTATGTATGCATGTATGTATATTTTTATACAAGGGGGCGGGGCTTAAAAATTCTTGTCTTTGGGTAAAAGAAAATACAGGAGGATCAGTTAATTATGATTTTATTGAACATATTCCCCTCTCAGATTCTCAAACTTATTGCAGCATTCCTTCAGTTTTTCTAAGCCTTGTAAAAGGACTCGGAAGGTTAGGCCTCCAACGAGGCCTTTTGCGACAGCTTTAAAGCCAGGAACTTTTCAGCGCCCCCTCCTTCATACATAAATATAATTCTTTTCCCAAATAAATTTGCACTTCATGTTTGAAGCTCTGGTGAAGCTATAAGGTGTTGCTCGGGCATTCAACTATGAGTCCACTGCATCTCATAGCAGAAACAGCTGTAAGCTAATGAAGTCCATAAGATAATCGTTTATTCCTTTGTCATCTCATTTTCTTAGATAGGTAGTTATATAGATAGCTGTTTAAATAGTTAAATGAATGGATTGATAAAAAGATAAATGATTATTTAGTTAGTTTGCTGATTAGAGAGTAAGATAGGTAGGTAGATAACTTGTTGGCTAGATAGATAGCTAGTTAGGTAGATATTTCGATAGCTAGATTGATTGACAGATAGTTAAATAAATGAATGGATTTCTAGATAATTAAATGGATAAATTGATAGTTAAATAGTTAAATTAAATAGACCGACGAATCGATCGATGAATGGATGGATGGATGGATCGATGAATTTGTTGATCAAATAAACGATTATACAAGTTGCTGCTTAGTTCCCATCTTACAAGTAACCAGTGAAGAAATGGTAGAATTTTTTTTTTTAATTGATCCTGTTTGCTTCCGCTGCTGTTAGAGAAACTGACGACGACGATGATGATGATGATGATGATGATGACGATTATAGTGAGGAATATGGAAATGATATTGATGCTAATGAGAAAACATCTGTTGAAATCGTGATCATCCCACCACCACCACCTCCTCCTCC
>NC_068985.1:124787748-124793576 GCF_001194135.2 Octopus bimaculoides
TATATATATGAAGAGGTACTTTATGATGAAATGGGTATGGGTGGGCTGTCTTTGATAAGTTCTGACCTTAGGTTAATCCATAACAGCAACAATCATAGAGAGGCAACGAAAGAACCTGTGCCAGTAATAGCAGCCAACATCCCTCAAATCATACTCTTTCGCAGTGATTCCCAACGTGGGACATACGCCCTACCAGTGAGGCCTAGGATCCAATTTTTTCTTTCTTTTTTGTTTTTAGTGACACATGGAATTGTGAGATTCTTTTCACAGCAAACATACTACACCTATGCTCTGCCTCGTCAAACCATTTCGTCCAGTTAAGCTTAATGTGTGAAGACTGCTACAGTATAGAGATATTCTAATGTCCTGGTGTGAATATTTCTTTCAGGAGAGTATATAATTATAAAACTGATTTCAAGTTTTGGCACAAGGCCGGCAAGTTCTGGGGAGTGGGTAAATGGATTACGTCGACGCCAGTGTTCAACTGGTATTTTTGTTATCCATCCCTGAAAGTATGAAAAGTAAAGTCGACCTCCGCAGAATTTGATCTCAGAACATGAAGACGGACGAAATGCCACTAAGCATTTCGCCCGGCGTGCCAACGATTCTACCGTTCGCTGCCTTGTAATAATTATAAAATACTGATTTCTAATTTTTGCACAAGGCCAGCAAGTTCGGGGCAGGGGACTAAGTTCAACTGGTACTCTTTTTATCGACCCCGAAAGGGATGAATGGCAAAGTCGACCTCTGCGGAATTTGAACGCGGAACGTAAAGGCGGATAAAATGCCGCTAAGCATTTTACCCGTCGTGCAAACAATTCAATCTGTTCGCCGCCTTATGTAATTATAAAATATTAGGAACAAAGTTGTTTTTTCTTTTGCCAATCACCTGTGGGGCATTCATTTTTTCTGGAAAGTTATAGCGGGGCCTGGGAGAAATTAAGCTGGGAAACACTGCTCTATCGTATTTTTTGAAGAAAGGACACATTCGACGATATAAACTTTGATTTACAAAAATACGTAACATGGGATGGTCACGGTTAGGATAGACGCTATTGATAATAGGTTGGCTCAATCGGGGCTAACGTGAGAACAAAACACGGCCATCGCCAGTAACAATAAAGAACTCCCACACGCAGCACCTGCGCTATCATCGTCGCCGACGCCGTCGTCGCAGCCGCCGTCACTACTACGATAAATAATCAGCACATGTACGACTCCACCTCCTCACGTTTACTACTACTACTACTACTACTACTACTACTACTACTACTACTACTACTACTACTACTACTACTACTTCTACTACTACTACTACTACTAACAACAACAACAACAGCAACAACACCTAGCTATACGGAGCAGGTGTCTCTTTGCGCCTCGCTTAAGGGCTGAGTTTTCTTTCAATCTCACTTTCTCTTTCTCTCTCTCTCTCTTCCCCCTCTCTCTCTTATTCCTTCCCTGTTGCTCTCTTCCCGTTTAATTTGCTTCATCACATCATCATCATCATCAGTTACCAACCACATGGTTCCGGGTTCATTCCCACTGCATGGCACCTTGGGCAAGTGTCTTCTACTATAGCCTAGGGCCGACCAAAGCTTTGTGAGTGGATTTGGTTGACGGAAACTGAAAGAAGCCCGTCGTATATATGTATGTGTGTGTACGTGTTTGTGTGTCTGTGTTTGTCCCTTCCAACTTCGCTTGACAACCGATGTTGGTGTGTTTACGTCCCCGTAACTTAGCGGTTCGGCAAAAGAGACCGATAGAATAAGTACTCGGCTTCCAAAGAATAAGTCCTGGGGTCGATTTGCTCGACTAAAGGCGGTGCGCCAGTATGGCCGCAGTCAAATGACTGAAACAAGTAAAAGAGTAAAAGAGTATGTAGATGCAGGTAAATGTCTTGCTCAATTGTTCTGAACCTCCAGATACTACACTCCGGGTAATTCTGCTGCATCTCAAAAAAGATGCTGCTCCTGCGGCCGATGCATCTAAAGGCAGTTCTGCTGCTACTGTACCTGAAAGTACTCCTGAGAGTACAACCGCTGCATCTGAATGTTTTCTTTTGCTTCTACTTGCTGCGTCTGGAAGAAGAGACCTTTACATCTTCCTCCCAAGAGAGCGGTTAGCTTAGTGCTATTAATGTACCGGTTCGACCTGTCGCAGGTCAGCACCTGCAAGACATGAACAAGGAGAAGATTCTGAGGTGGAAAGCGGCTGGGTTTAGAGCCAGGTGGGGTGTTGGATACAACAACATAGCTGACGATAAGGGGAGAGAGAGAGTGAGAGAGAGAAATGAGAGAGATGAGAGAAGGAGAGAGAGAGAGAGAGAGAGAGAGAGAGAGAGAGAGAGATAGAGAGAGAGAGAGAGGGGGGAGTGGTTGGGAAGTACAAGGAGAAATTTCCAGAGAGCCAATGTTCTGAGGTGGAAAGCAGCTGGATTTAGAGCCTGGTGAGATATTGGATACAACACAGCTGATGGTAAGAGAAGAGAAAGTTAGAGAGAGATGAAAGAGAGAGACAGAGAGACAGAGAGAAGGTTGAGTGGTTGGGAAGTACTTGTTGAATGGATGCGGTATAAAAACCAGTCACATCTGAGGATCTCAGGTCGTTGTTAGATCGCTAGAGAAAACAATAAGAAGAGATAGCACATTGATGGATTAGAGGCTGGATCGTGCCTGCGAGTGATTTAATGCTAGTCATTTGAATGGCCTTTCTTTGGATGAAGCTTACGATATCTGTGCGCAGCAACAGTGCTGTCCTAGATGTAGGGGAATTACTCCATTTTGAGCTTTGTAGAATATAAGCAGTCGTTCGGGACTGGGCCTGGAAAGCAAGAGTGTAGTTTTGAAATGCAGTCTGAGTTATGTTAAATATGTGATTTCGCCAGGAGAGATCTTAGGTGCTGCTACTGCAATATCTAAAGATATTCCTGTATAAGAAAATACTCAGTATTGCTACTGAGTCTAAACACACTCCTGGTACTCCTTTTATATCTAAAGCTACTCCTGACACTGCCACTGTTTCTAAAGATATTCCTGTTGTTGTAGCTAAAGCTACTCCTGATACTGCTGATACTTTTGAAGATACTCCTGATATTCTTATCGTATATAAAACTACTCCAGATATGAATGCTACTGTTTCTGAATATATAAGCGCAGGCATGCCTCTGTGACACCTCATACTGGTGCTATATCTAAGGATACTTCAGATACTACTGCAGCTGGTGCTTCTGCAGATATTCCAGTCATTTCTGTTACTGCTACTGCTACTCAAGCTGTGTCACGCTGTGTCACGCTGTGTCACGCTAAATCGTCCTGAGAACTACGTTAGGGGTACACGTGTCTGTGGATTGCTCAGTCACTTGCACGTTAATTTCACGAGCAAGCTGTTCCGTTGATCGGATCAGCTAGGACCCTCGTCGTCGTAACCGACGGAGTGCTCCTACTACTCCAGCTGTTGCTGCCTCCTCGTGTCTCCATTTTACATAGTAGTCAAAACTTTCAGGTCGACTCAACCAGTCTGCGTATGCTTCACTGAAAAGCTTTAATAAAGCAAAAGTATGTTCAACGGAGTTGTCTCTCGTTCATACCAAAATGATTAAAACAATGTTTGCTATTGTACTTCTATTTGCGGTGGTATTCACTTGGAGTGGGTTGAGCCTGCTCCAACCAACGAGTTCATCACGCTCCTCACGAATGCTGATCACATCCAACGGTCGAAATTGCGCGGACGTCCGTAGCCGTCACTCGTCACTCGCTGTTGAGGTGTAGAGTTCATGTTCGGAGTTTCAGTAAGAATACAAGCTCACATGTGGTCCCTGGTCAGATGCATACACACTTTGAGATAGTATGATCCATAGCAGCTCATCTTGCCATTGATTATCGACCATTGCAGAGGATTCACTGACAAAGTCATCGCCGATTATCGGAGCAGACGTATTCTGGGTTTGAAGCGGGTTCCGGAGACATGCTTTTACAAAAGTTAAGGGGAACTTCACTCCCAGTGATCTTCCAGCACACCAGACACCAACCGGAATTTCTGATAGTGCCCGTGCTATTGCTAGATAGTAAATGAACCTAGACTAGGTTTATCCGTCCTTTGGTCAGATCTTGTTTTTAGTCCTGCTGGATTTCTCGCAACCCTGGTCACCAGGCACTAGTTTGGTCGCCGACGACTTGGCCATGCAACAGGCTGTACTGGATTCCATGTTACCTGTAGCACTCATGACTAGACAATATAAGTTAATACTATCTTTCCTTTACCACATAATTCTTTATTATTGAAAGGCGGCGAGCTGGTAGAAACGATAGCGCACCGGGCAAAATGCTTGGCGGTATTTCGTCTGTCTTTATGTTCTGAGTTCAAATTCCGCCGAGGTTGACTTTGCGTTTCGGGGTCGATAAATTAAATACCAGTTGCGTACTGAGGTCGATCGAATCGACTGGTCCCCTACCCCAAAATTTCGGGCCTTGTGCCTAGCGTAGAAAAAAATTCTTTCTTATTGAACGTTTAAATGTTCATTACGTTAATTATATTAAAGAGTTAATTAACTGTTGTCTTTTTCATACGTATGGCCTCACTGTGTAAACCGCCTTTACGTATAAGTTAGTTTTAAGACACTTAATGCATTGTTCAGGTTATTGTTGTTGTTGTTGTTGTTTGGGTGTGTGGAATTTGAGAACAATCATAATTATTTCAGCATGCTTATTTCAATTAATTAATTATTGTTCGTATAACACTTTTGCATTACATGTTTAAGTAGAACTCCTCAGATATGCAGCATATCGTCATCATCATCATCATCATTGAACCACAGATACTCTTCTTCTTCTTCTTCTTCTTCTTCTTCTTCTTCTTCTTCTTCTTCTTCTTCTTCTTCTTCTTCCCCACGTCCCACTTACCTCCCCCGCCCTGCACTTCATTACTCACCGCAGAACTTCAATTGTCAAGTGGACAGCTGTGCATAATTTCGGTTAATACCCTAACTCTTTGGCATAACATGGCGCAGTTTCAAGGGTCAGAAACAGGGATGAATGCATTGTAAGAGTTTAGGATGGTGGTGGCGGTGTTATTTTATGGTAACGTTTTCACACCTTCCCCGAAAATAATTGGGTAATTGACCATTGGTAGCTAACACTTATTATGAGTCAATCATAAAATATGGACAATAATTCATAAAGTGCATGCAATATAGCTAGAATTCAGATAACAACGAATCTATTAATTCTCAAAACGTCTTGGCAGATTCGAACGAAAATATCTGATCATTGTTGTTTTCCGTCATCGGAGAACACCTGTTCCCTTTCGCTGATGTGTGTTCATAACACACGTGATTCATAGGTGTAAGATAAGTTTGAGACACTGCGGTGTTTCGACTTTATTGCGTGTCTCCTCAGTCAATATTAACTCACAAAACCGATGAACCTAACATGACTACAGACTTTTGTTTGGAAATCAGTAAACAAATTATTTACTGATGCGAGCTATTTGATGTGTGAAAAATAGATAATTCATGAGGTGCACATAGAACAGCGAGAATCCAAACAATAACGAATCTGTTCATTTATAACATGGACTCCGTTCTAGTCCATTTGGACGCCGTTCTGCGCCGTAAGCATATAGTATCTAAGTATGCATACATGTAATGTATGTATGTACGTACGTACGTATGTATGTATGTATGTATGTATGTATGTATGTATGTCTATAAATGTGTATGCTTCCGACCAACAGGTCTGATGCGTCGCCTCTATTGCTAAGGGAAATAATAAACGTGAGACCAATAGTAACTTTCTGATCGGCCAATACCAACGACTACATAATATATA
>NC_068985.1:124794799-124795618 GCF_001194135.2 Octopus bimaculoides
ATGTAATGTATGTATGTACGTACGTACGTATGTATGTATGTATGTATGTATGTATGTATGTATGCATCCATCTATAAGTGTCTAAGCGTAGAAGGCTCAGTCAATTAAACCACTCGGCGAACGGAAAGCTCCTAAATTCAACACTTAGTAATTCGTAGGTATGATCTTAGAAAAATTAGGAAGGAGGGTCTCTAATAAAAATCCTGTAATTGGAATAGTTTCAAGCCACTTTCTTCTTCTTCGAGCCTGGACGTTTAATTATGGGTAATTACAGAGTTGCATGCATGATATATGCAACAAGCGTATATCGCAATAATTCATTGATGTACATTTATGAGACCGCTATCATCTGACGAAATAAAGCAATTACGAACTATATACGCATGCATGTATTTATATATGTATGTGCATATACATACTTGCATGAATGAATGTATATATATATATGAATGTATTTGCATATGTGTATGTATGTGTGTGCGTGTGCGTGTGTATGTGCGTTTCATATATATATTTGAAAAACCTACAAGACTAGGTGAAAAGCGCTTCATTTAATATGTGACATTAATAAAAATCTGTAAATGTACAAACATCCAGGTTTCTGAGTACCTTAATTAAAATTTTTTTCTATATTATTTCTGTACGTCACCTCCAAACCTTCAAATATATATATATTCACCAAATCGTTTTTATGTTCCTCTGGATGAATCCTCACTAACTACTATGCTTAACTATAGTCTCTCTCCCACTCTCTTTCTATCTCTCTCTCTCTCACACACACACGCGCACACACATACGCGCGCGCGCACACACACACGC
>NC_068985.1:124795669-124804712 GCF_001194135.2 Octopus bimaculoides
CCTTAATTAAAATTTTTTTATATATTTATATATATATATATATATATAATATATATATATTCACCAAATCGTTTTTATGTTCCTCTGGATGAATCCTCACTAACTACTATGCTTAACTATAGTCTCTCTCCCACTCTCTTTCTATCTCTCTCTCTCTCACACACACACGCGCACACACATACGCGCGCGCGCACACACACACGCTCATTCTTTTCCTTGAAAAAGTGCCTATATATATATATATATGCATGTATGTGCGTGCGCATGTGTATTATTGAGTGTATGTAGATAGTCACTTCTACCCAAAACCGAAAACACACACACACAGGCAGACACAAACACACACACACACACACACACACACACAAACAAACAAGATTAACAAAACACTAGCAATTGATTTTTGTAGCTGAATTCCACTCATTCCTGAAAGCTAAGTGTAAATATATATATATATACATATATAAATATATACACACATATATAGAGATAAATAATAATATATATGTGTGTGTGTGTGTTGGTATGTATTTATATCATTCTTGTATATAATCGTGCATAAACATGTAGATATATCAATTTATAAGCAGTATATTAACATCCGATTGTATGTATATACATACATACATATGTGTATGTGTGTGTGTGTGTGGATATATAGATATGTATAAATATATATATATATCAATGTATAAATAGATAGATAAAACGCTTGAATGAATCTATGCGGATATGAGTAGTCAGGAATGTCTTGTACATTATTTTTCGTTGAGAAGAGATATGAAGGGGTGAATAAGACATTGTACTGCTGTCTTACGTACATAATGTGAGTTCATATTCACTAGATATCCGTTACATGTCCACTTATCTTCTTTCTTTATTTATATATTTATTCATTTATTAATAGCTTAGTCAGAAGCGAGACGGCGGTGCCCTCGACCCTTTTCAAGGTTTGTGAACCTGATAGAAGAAAGGGAGGGAGAGGCAGTCGGAGGGAATTATCCTCAAATCGAAGACCTGGTTCGAATCAATACAACAGACTTCTCTCCTATAAAGGCACTCAAGTGATAGTTGTGAGATCTTTGTTTCACTTGACAGGAGCCTTGATTTTTCTTTACTTGTTTCAGTCATTTGACTATGACCATGCTGGAGTACCGCCTTGAAGGGTTTAAGTGGAATAAATCAACCCTAGGACTTACTCTTTTTGGAAGCCTAGGCCATGCTCATTTTCAAGGCTTTGGTCTGCCCAAGGCTGTAGTTAGAAGACACTTACCCAATGTGCCACGCAATAGGTATGAACCTGGAATCATGCAGTTTGGAAGCAAGCTTCTTACCACACAGCCACGCCTGCGCCTATATTTACAATGGCTTCTCTCGCATGAGGTGATTTTGAATAGACCACTGCTTTTCAGATTGACAAATACCAGACCGCACTGCCAAACTGACATATTACGGAATATCTTTGTCTTTCTCCTTATTAAAGAGAGGACAAAAATAGTTTGTAGCCTTGTAATACTTCATTCTTTGCTACAGTGATGGATTTACTTAAAAAATAAATGTCTAAAATTATTGCTTTTGCATTTGGTACGCAAGATTCTTGATGCAGATTCTTATGTTGAAACAGATTTTGCTGTATCTTGAACGGGTCATTATGCCAATAATAAACACACGCACTGGCTCAATCTTCTTTTATTATTATTATTATTATTTGTCAACCATTTAATAAATTAACAATTAAACTAATCGACTCGTTGATCAATCGTCGGCCAACCAATAAATCTGCTAGATTCGTCAAAGTCCTTTCATTGTCATTCTTGTCCTCATCAATGGCATGCACTTGACAATTTGTCCAACCCTCATTTTTGTCATTCTCTTGGACCATAAACACCAGTTATAAGAAACACTAGAGTAGATGACGTGAATTATAACGATAATTGAAAATATATAAAGGTGCAGACTTGGTAAGAAATTTGCTTCCTAACCAAATGGTTCCAGTTCAGCCTTGCTGCGTGGCACCTTGGGCAAGTGTCTTCTCCTATAGCCTCCAGCCGACCAAAGCCTTGTAAGTGGATCTGGTAGAGAGAAGCTGAAAGAATTCCGTCTTGTGTGTGTTACATATATATATATATATATATATATATATATATATGTATGTATGTATGTTTGTATGTATGTATGCATATAAAATTAATATGAACAGCAGTTTGCGATGTTTCACCCCAGTCGCGTATATATGTGTGTTTGTCCCCGCTCCACCGCTTGACTACCGTTCTTGGTGTGTTTATGTCCCCGTAACTTAGTGGTTGGGTAAAACAAAAACCGTTAGAATAAGTACCACGTTTAAAAAAAAATAATAAGTACTGGGGTCGATTCGTTCAACTAAAATTCTTCAGTTCTAAAATGCTCCAGCATGGCCGCAGTCTAATGATTGAAACAAATAAAGGATTAAAAATAAAAGATAAAACACGGGAAACCAGTGCGCCCGTCTTGGCCAGGTGTGTATCAGCTAAAATCGTACACGCATAGTGGTCATGGTAGTATTTAATATGGCAGATTTTCAATACGAGCGTAAAATTAGGCATGGCAGACGTAGCTACAAATGTGAAGCATTCCTATAATTTATTCCCCGCGTACGTTTCACCATTGTGGCCATTTGTATTCTCTGCAGTGGCTATTTGTATTCTCTTGACTTACCGTCTCTAAAACTACAATATCCACTAGATGAATCTATTGATTCCCTACTTACAATTAAAGCATTAGGGCACGAATGATATTGAAGCTATAAATATTCAGATTTTATAAATGTAATTGGATACTAAACCACAACAGTTCTTCAGGAAGATGCTTTATTGCTATGCGTTTTTGTTTCAGCATCCAATGGCACTTGGAACGCCATCTGTAGAGAAAATAAATAATCTTTATGGTGAAACGTACACAGAGAACAAATGATATGAACTGCATCTTGTGTTTATCATACTCCCCCCCACTACATTTGCTCTCTTTATCATAACCGATAAAACTGTTCAGTGCAGCAGTAACTGACTCGCATTAGTAGGAGTAGCCTAAAGGCAGCGAGATGGCAGAGTCGTTAGAACGTCGGAATAAATGCTTAGCGGCATTTCGTCTGTCTGCACTTTCTGAGTTCAAGTTCCACCAAGGTCGACTTTACATTCCATCTTTTCGGAGTCGATAAAATAAGTACCAGTTGAGTACTAGGGTCGATTACATCGACTGTCCTCTTCCCCCAAACTCCAGGCCTTGTGCCTATAGCAGAAAGAATTTTTAGAATTATGATACTTTACGTGGTGTTCTAAACTCACCAACAGCGGTCGTACATCTAACTGCACACCACAGAAACACTATATACAGGGTGTCCCAGAATTAATTATCTATTAAAAAAAAAAAGTTTATAGAATTTTTATATTTATTAATTATGCTACAAAGACAAATAGATTAATAAATCTTATGTGAAAACTTTACATAAAATTTTCAACATGTGCTCCGCTTGTATCCTTCGAAATCAATCCTTAGAATTGCAAAACACATTTTGAAGCATTTCAAGAGTTGTCACCTGTACTGCTAACTGAATGTGTTCTTTAAGTTCAATTAAACCATTGTTCCATTCTGGGGATGGAGACAAAGAAAATGATCGCAGCCAAATTAAAAAAAGCTGTCTCATGGACAGATGCGGATTCCAATTGGAATGAAAATTCTAAAATTATAAACAAAATTCAAAATTTATACATTTTTAACATATACTAAACGTGATAAGCGTAAATAAAAGTGAGTTTTAAAAAAATCGTCCAAATTCACTGAAATAGCTAATTTTGGGACACCCTATATAAATAAATGAATAAATAAATAAATATATATGTGTGTGTGTGTGTGTGTGTGTATCTACACATATATACCATCGTGCCTAGAAGGACGAAAAACGAAGTTAACCTCTGTAAGATTTATTTGAACTTGTCGTGACTGGTAACTGCCAACCATTTTCATAGCACTTTATTGCTTTTACCACTCAATCATCTTCCGTCTCAGTGTTGATAATAATGAATACTATGGTCTAAATTTAGGGAAATGTACTGAAGTCAATTTAACTGAGCCCTGTATTTGCTACCCTTTTGCAATTTTGCTGTTCTCTCATCTAGTGTTTATAGTAATATAAAAATATAACAAGTAGCCATTTATCATTGATATACATTAAACGTGATAATGACAACAATTTCTTCCATAAGTGGATGATAATTCATAAGCAGACGATATTTTTTGACAGACAGCCACCGCCAAACAGTATGGCTTCTACAAACGGCTGGAGACACGTAGTTCAACAGGCGTAGTGGTGGACAGCAATGCTAAAATTATAAGTATAGTGACATTAAAAATCTTTAAATGAAACAGAAGTAGTTTGGCCTGAGTGTTTGTTTATTTTGATACAGAGGTCAAAGAAAGATTTGGATCTCTGAAGGTCAATGAGTTTAAGAGTGGAGGAAAGGATAAGAAAATGATATAGTAAAAACAAAGAATAAAGACGAAAAAACAAATAAGATAGGAGATCTAACAGAAAGAGAATAAACTTCAATCAAATATATGCTTACAGGAAGAGTTATAAGTGAGATTGGGTGGCCAGCATCATGTTTGTTCTACTGGAAATGAAACCCCTACTTTAGCACAATTTCCAGACTGACAGTCTAAGGTTTTAATCCCCCGCCGGAATGTTGTATACAAACATCCTTACACTTGACAGACGCATCTAGTTTATTGACAATCTACCGTACGTTTGTGTGTGTGTGTGTGTGTGTGTGTGTGTGTGTGTGTGTGTGTGTGTCTATGTATGTATGTATGTACGTATGTATGTATGTACGTATGTATGTATGTGTGTATGTATATATGTCTTTGTAATGGTGTTTGAATATATGTATTCGCGTGAGTGTGAGGGAGAGAAAACTACGTTTTGTTGTTGATAATCTTTTACTTAAACTCCATCATACTTGTACATCAATCCATCAGTAAAAAACAAAACTGTAATTGGATGTGTCTTTTTTAATGAGAGACCGTGGATCTAACGTGGTCTTTGACAGAACAAACTCAAACTGACGAAGATATATTCGCAGTAAGGTATCTTAAAATCTTAAAGTACGCTCGTGTGAAATATTGATGGGTCAAACGCTCTTGTCCATATCTGACAATTAAGATTATTGTTGGCACCATAATACATAAAAATGTCTACAGAATGGCCTCCATAAATTTTGTTGGGAGGGAAATGTAGTGGATTTAACTGATATCAGTAGATAACTGGTACATATTCGAGTACAAGGGAGTCAAGAAAGGAACCTTTCTCATCAACACGGGAGTCACTCCACATTTGCTCGACTTGTTATAAATAACAGCAAAAATTTTTTTCCAGATGATGCCATATTATCTTAAAAAGTTGGAAGAAGACATCGAATAATATATTCTTTGAAACATTACGCCTGTAAGAAAAAATAAAATAAAAAAAAAAGAACGAGTGGTCACGGTTGAAATGTCTTTGATCATAGGTTTGGAGTGTCAGAGGTGGACTGGGGATAAAAAAAAGACGACGATGGCTTCCTGTGTTTGACTCCAGGGCATCGGATGAGGGGGTCAATTATGAAATAAGATAATTATTTCCACGCTAGGCATAAGACATGAAATTTGGAAGGAGGGCTATTTATTTCATCGACCCCGAGAAAATGAAACGCGCAGTCAGTCAACTTCGGCGGAATTTGAACTCAGAGCGTAAAGACGAACAAAATACTGTTAACCATTTTTGTCTGTCATGCTAACGAGTCTACCAGTTCGCCAACTTGTTATGCATTAGTCGACAATTTAAAATAATGTCAGAGGAAAATTTTTTCAAGAGTTGCCATCAGTATGAAAAGCATAACTAACATGACATCTAAAAGAAAACAATTCCCAAAGCAATTTATCAGCATTATTAATACTAGCGGGACCCGTGAATATTTCACGGAAGTAATGGTAAACTTACTGGGTTATTTCTGAAAACTTTATCCCCAAAACCTGAAAGCGTGGCCTGTGTAGTGTTTGTATCAAAAGATCGTCGCTCATCTGATAATCATTGAAAAGTGAAAGAAACTGGAATACGATGATTACTTAATGCACTTTAAGTATATACTTTATGCACAATTTTATAGACTTAATACACAGCATTCTCCCTTTTTCTCTCTTGCTCTTCGCTTCACCATCTTTTTCTCTCTCCTTTCTCTTTCTCTCTTCACCTTACCCTTCAACTAATCACATGAAAGCATTACAGTTGGGTTAAGTAACGGAGAAAAAAGAAACTTAGTTAAAAAAAATTACACATTTCACACCCCACAACCTATACCTCACCCTCTTCTCCCATCCCTTCTCCCTCCCTCCCCCTTCAACAAATCCTGTGGAAGCGTTACGGCCGGGCCAACTGAAGATTCGGCTGTTTTACCTTCTCTGGAAGCGGAAATAACTTCAATCCATCAAGAAATTTTCTTGTATGGTATTTAATATATTCCTTTTCATCTTTGCTTACAGTCTATCTCTCTCTCTCTCTCTCTCTCTCTCCCTCTCTCTCTCTCTCTCTCTCTCTCTCTCTCTCTCTCTCTCTCTCTCTCTCTCTCTCTCTCTCTCTCTCTCTATCTATCTATCTATCTAAATTGAACTTAGAACGCAAAGAATGGGAACGAGAGATATGGAGTACATTCCGGAAAGTTAAGTTGTGTCTGCCATTCGATCACAGAACATTCGCACTTGTGATTGTCTTTTATTTCATTCCTCACGTTGTTGTTCAACTCCAGCTGAGCTCAAAACGAACACATCTGCGCTTAAAGAGAAGCCAGTCGTACCAATCACCGCCTTTCCTTTCCTTTTTTTTTTCAAGCAGTGAATTGGCAGTCATAGAACAAAATATCTGGCTATATTTATTCTACTTTCGTGCAGTTTGCATTCAAACCACTCGAAGTCAAATTTACTTTTTATTCTTTCGGGGTCGATGAGTAAAGTACCAGTGTAGAGCGGTTGACTAGTAGAATCGTTAAAATGTTAGATGGGATGCTTTGCGGTTTTTGATCCGCATCTAAGCGTTCTGAGTTAAAACCTTACCTTAACCTATAACTGTGGTCGCTCGTTTTAACACCAGCAATTAGCCCTTGGGTACCTTTAACAGAATCCACTCTATTGTAATCATTCGGCCGCATCCCCAATTTGAAAATACTTTACTTCTAATCTCCTACAGTTCTTGAAAACCCAGAGATAAGTTCTGGGTCCTATCCTTCTCTCGTAAATAAATAGTTTTAAAAAATGAGTAAAATAATCCTTGATAGGGTAAAGACCCCCATCCTACTTCTGTCATGAACGACCATGGGATTGCACTAAGAAAGTTACTCTCCGAAGCACAAGTCCGGGCAAGGTTGTTTGTAGAAGACCAGCGATCGCCCATGCATATCAGCCTCCTCTCTCCACGCCAGCGATGTTATCCAAGGAAAAGGCCGATACAGCTTGGTACCAGTGACGTCACAACTCATTTCTACAGCTGAGTGAACTGGAACAACGTGAAATAAAGTGTCTTGTTCAAGAACACAACGCACAACCCAACTCAGGAATCGAACTCACTATCTCATGATTGGGAGCTCGACACTCTAACCACTGAGCTATGCGCCTTCACGGATACGCACAATTTATATCCAGGATTACTTTACCCTTTTCTTAAAGCAGTAAGGAATGATTTTATGGAAATTTAATTCCAATTTGACGCATATATTTGGTTCGTGATTCTCCAAGTAATTTACCTCGCTGGTGCCGAGTTCATATCCCAAGCCATTGGGGTCTAATTTTAGTAGAAGTTCATGGGGCAATCTAGGTACGTACACACACACACACACACACACACACACACACACACACACACACACACACAAGGCGGCGAACTGGCAGAAACGTTAGCACGCCGGGCGAAATGCTTAGCGGTATTTCGTCTGCCGCTACGTTCTGAGTTCAAATTCCGCCGAGGTCGACTTTGCCTTTCATCCTTTCGGGGTCGATCAAATAAGTACCAGTTACACACTGGGGTCGGTATAATCGACTTAATCCGTTTGTCTGTCCTTGTTTGTCCCCTCTGTGTGTAGCCTCTTGTAGGTAGTAAAGAAATAACACACACACAAATATATATGCGGTGAGATCATATATATGCAGAGGGCGCTGATCTGACATATGTTGCGTTTGTGAGTTTTAAAACTAGAAGAAATTATCTCTTTCTTAGTTTGACCACATCGGATTTCTTCTAGAGAGGAAATGGTCGGATTTGAACTCACAACTCACAACCCAAAGAGCTAGAATAAATACCAAAGGCCACTCGGTCCAATATTCTTACACTTCCGCCATTCCACCGCCCTGGATTGGTGCTTTTAACTTTTATCGACCCCTCACCCCCATTCCACTCCATATATTTCAGTTGAGCAATGAAACTGGGGAAACGAGTTTATTGTTCGTTAATAGAATGGACTTATTAAAATGAATAGACTTTTCAATGCCTGGGGTACGTGGGAAAGTTCATTTAAATAAAAGTAATCATTGGTAGTAAAGAGGTTGTGGAAAACTGCGGCAGGGTGGGGATTTGACCGGGGAAATCTGGCTGTTATTTCTTGCAGGCCGAGCGACAGGTTAGTCGCTCACTCGTTGACACCATATTGATTGTGTTAGCTGTAACCTGCGATGGTGAATAGAGAAAGAGAGAGAGAGGGAGAAGAGGTGAGAAAGTGCGTGCGTGTGTGTGTGTGCGTGTGTGTGTGAATGAGTAGGTAAACCCCATTAATTAAGGGTGAATCAACACTTGCATACCCTACTAAATAAATGAGTCACCACCACTACTACTGCTACTACCTACTACCACTACCGCATCCTCAAGCACCACCATCAACGCCATTACATATCCCGCCCCTACCCCCAAAACAACCATCAGCACCATCATCACACTACCACCATGACTACCGTCATCACGACGACGACGACGACGACTAAAACCACCAACACC
>NC_068985.1:124804943-124806713 GCF_001194135.2 Octopus bimaculoides
CCACCACCACCACCACCACCACCACCACTACAACCACCAGCACCATCATCTTCACCAGTTATTACACTATTACACACAGAGTGCTCAGTTCACTGAAAGTTGAAAGTGTTGTTGTTTAGCCCTAGGCCAGTTCTGAACGAGTAGACCTATGATCAAAAAGTACCATCCATAACAAACTTCATTGAATTTTCAGGCAAGATATCAAGACGTATTAAAAAGTTTCTGACTTCCGTTTCGACATGGTAAGGTATTGTTTAAGGGAATTTGGATGCTTTTTCCTCGAAAGCTGAGCGATCATAGAGGGATATTCTCAGTGATTCAATCTGTGGTAAGTAGGTTCCAGTTCGATGGTGGGGTTGCTTTCTTTTTTCGGTGTTTTGTCAGGACGGAGGAAATCATCCATGACCTTCTTCAGGATCTCTTAGACTAGTGGGAACGAATAGGAACGAAAAGCATCTTCTAACCATGAGATCAGACTCCAATGCTTGCAACTGAACAGGCTAAAAAAAAAGAAAAACTGCCAGGAGACCAAAGGGCAGTGAAAAACCGAGTGATGGAGTAAGTCTACCATGCAGCGGCGGGATTTGAACTCAGAAGACAAAGAGTTGAAACAAATACCGCAAGGTGTCCTATCCGACGCTCTGATAATCCCCTTGGTCCACTTGTAGACTAGACAGGCACTTTATATATCGACTCTCGAAGAATAAAAGGCAAGTTTGATTTCAGCGGGATTTGATCTCAGAATGCTAGTAATCAGAGCAAATACTATAAGGCATTTTATCTATGGCCGTAAAGACCGCCAACTCGATGGAGGCTGTTGTTGTTATTGTTGGAAGGTGATGGTGGCGACAGAGGTTGTGGTGGTAGTGTTAGTGGTGGAGGGAATGGGTTGTTGTTGTTGTTGATCGTGGAGAAGTGCCGAGGGTGCCGCTGCTGTTGTTGTTGTTGTTGGTGGTGGTGGTAGTAAAGATGGTGTTATAACCATGGCGTTGTAGATGTTGCTTAACACTAGGCTAGACTCATGCCCAAGGACAATGCAGCTTTAACTATAGGTCTGGTTGTTCAGGGGCGACCTGGCAGCAGGAGCAACAATAAACACTACCACATCAATAATAAAAACAACAGCAGCAACAACTTTCACTATAACTTCACCACCAACAAAAAGGAAGCAATAACAACAACCACTACAAGAACATACCAGTTTCTCACACTTCTATAGACCACATTTAACTCTAAATATACAAGACACAAACCATGAGACACCGTACCCACATTTATTCAACATGCGTGACATAAACTAACGCACTATATTTACAAACACTGCATTAAGAGAACCACAGTTCTAGCAATCTCAGCTTTCATACCATCACATTTGACGCATGATTTTCTGCACCTACTTTCACTTTCTATCTTACATTTATTCTATTCTTAATTTCAATATTCATTTATTTTTCTTTATTTCTTTCTACTTTTCCTTCTATATTTCGTTCTTGATTTCCCTTCTTTCTATCGTTCTTTCTTGTTTTCAATCTCTTTTTTTTTTGTCTTTTTCTTAATTTTCATTATCCTCTTCATTTTTATTTTTGCTTCAATAGTTCGCTTCTTTTTCAAAATCTTACGGAAATATATTATCAATATTTCCGATTTAATATTGCTTTCTTTATCTTTTTTTTCATTAAAATTATTGAATGTCTTTTTTCTTAAACGTCATTCCCTTCCTCTCATTAAGCTATCTTCTCTCTTCTCCACCACCACCACCACCACCACCGC
>NC_068985.1:124807635-124808335 GCF_001194135.2 Octopus bimaculoides
ATATACATACACATGCACACACACACACATGCACATGACTCTGTGTGTATGTGGGGGTGGGGTGGTGGTGGTGACTGTATGCATATAAACAGAACGGGGAACCCCCCCCCCCCCAATAAATTTGGAAAACGATATGGCGGCTTGCTGTGAGTAACATGCCAAACACTTCCGGAGTTTCATTTTCTGTCATTTCATTTTTCCCCTCTTTTTGTACCCTCTTTATACTCGCTTCACTTCTTTTTAACTCGTACATTAACACACACACACACACACACACACACACACAAAAGAAAATACACATACACGTATAAAAAAGAATGCACATATACACTCACACACATATATACACACACACACGCACACGTACACACAGCATATGCACGCATATACACACTGGAAGCTCTGGAACCCTATTCATCGTAACCGACAGAATGCCAGTATATAGACATAGTGCATATACATATGCACATACATAAATACACCCCCGCCGCATATATACATTTGCCAAAAAATGAATAGATTTCTATTCATTCTTTTGCAAATGGCTTTTCTTATAACTTTTCCACTTTGATAATTAGATATAATTATCAAAGTCGAAAAATGATCAGAAAAGCCATTTCTATTAACTGTTTTTTCAAATATATAATACAGTACCAAGGACTTTCTATTTCTTATTCTACCATATATATATATATATATA
>NC_068985.1:124808685-124809552 GCF_001194135.2 Octopus bimaculoides
CGTACATATGTATGCGTCTATATGCGCGTGCGTATATGTGTGTGTTTGTATGTGACGCTGCTCCCCGGTTTGTTGACGTAAATCCTTTCTTCCAGGCATCCATGATTGGGACCTTCTTTTGCGCCCGGCCATTCAAAGTAGACCTCACACATGGTTCCAGCAAGATGTGGCAACAGCTCATACCGTAAGAGAAACAATGCAATTGCTACGGCAGTGCTTTGGAAAGAGAATAATCTCCCGCTATGCCAATGTCAACTGGCCTTCATATTCCTCAGGCTTGATTAGTCTGGATTTTTTCTTGTGGGGATACCTGAAAGAGAGGGTTTACGCCAACAAACCGGAGCACTTGGTGCAACTGAAGGAGAACATCAATAAAAAAGTCAGAGAAGTCGGGCCCGAAACTCTCGAGGCTGTTATGATCGATTAAATAAGTACCAGTTACGCATTGGGGTCGATATAATCGACTTAATCCGTCTGTCTGTCCTTGTTTGTCCCCTCGTGTGTAGCCCCTTGTGGGCAGTAAAGAAATAAGAAACACTAGCACGCGGGGCGAAATGCTTAGCGGTATTTCGTCTGTCTTTATGTTCTGAGTTCAAATTCCACCGAGGTCGACTTTGCCTTTTATCCTTTCGGGGTCGATAAATTAAGTACCAGTTGTGTACTGGGGTCGATCTTCCCCCAAACTTTCGGGCTTTGTACCTAGAGTAGAAGAGAAAAACATATAAAAACATAATTTAGTCAATTATGTTTTTATAGAAAAAAAAAAAATTAATTGAATAATTAATTTATTTATTCAAATAATTCTTACGAAAAAATAAAATGCTCTCCAATTGGAGTAAAGCTTGCACTGGAGGCGGCGGAGGTGGC
>NC_068985.1:124810039-124811392 GCF_001194135.2 Octopus bimaculoides
CGTTTCCTACTCTCTGCCACATACTCTTCCCTTCACTCTTTCCATTGAACCCCCTCCTTTCTTTCTCTCTTATATAAAAAAAATATATTCTATTGTGTCTTTTGCACGTTGAGTATTATTTTTTTATTTTTATATATTTTTAAAAAATTTTATCTGCCTCAAATGATTTGTTTTCGGTGTAATTGAAAGGTTTTGCTGGAGCTGGGGCTTTTTTTGTTGTTGTCCCTGTGGCAAATACAGAGATCGTCATCATCGTCGTCATCATCGTCATCACCAACACCACCACCACCAATATCGTCGTCGTCATGGTCATCATCATCATCATCATCATCATCATCATCATCATCATCAGCGTCATTGTCGCTTATACCGTCGTTTCTGATTGTCTTCCGCCTCGTCTTCGTCGTCCTCATTCTCCTTATGATTACTGTCATCAACATTATCATCATCATCATCATTACCACCATCATCTCGTCCCCTCCATCCCTCCTCGCCCTGCCCTTCATTCTATCCTCCTCCTTATCATCATCATAATCATCATTATAATCACCATGTTTCTCCCCTCTTTTTCCTGCTCCTCCTCACCCTCTTCCTTCCCCCTCTTCCTCCTCCCCCCCTCTTCCTTCCCCTCTTCCTCCACCTCTCCTTCTACATCATCATCACCATCATCATTCTCCCCTCTTCACTTTCTTCTTCTTCTTGTTCTTCTTCCTCCTCCTCTTCCTCCTCCTCTTCATCATCATCATAATCATCATTATAATCATCAAGATTCTTCCCTCTTCTCCGTTCTCCTCCTCATCATCATCATAATCAAGATTCTCCCTGCTTCCTCTTCTTCCTCCCCTTCCTCCTCTTCCCCCTCCTCCTTCTCCTCCTCCTCCTCCCCCTCATCACCATCATCACCATCATCATTGTTATTCAGGCTTAAATTACAGCATCATTGTGTGTGACTAAAATCATTTAAGGGATCCCAGTTAGAATGTTATATGTTACAACCGTTTTCTTCGCAAATTGTCTTTTTTTTGGTGGGGTGGGGTTCACCTTTCATGTTTTGTATCGTTTTTCCCTAACATTTGTTTATATATATTAATTAATTTTATTTTTGTAATTTCTTCCCCCCCTGATTGCTTTTATCTTTCTTTTCTTTCCTTTTTTACCAAATATTTCTTTTGATGTTCTTATTTTTGCCTCAGCTTAATTTTATCTTTTTTATTTAATTAACGAAAATACATATAAAATAAAATATAGCTAATAGAAACCATTATTAGCATTGTTGTCTTCGTCGTTCTGGTTATTGTCATTATTATTATTTTTATTATAATTATTATTTGTAGTAGTAGTAGTAGTAGTAGT
>NC_068985.1:124812429-124813179 GCF_001194135.2 Octopus bimaculoides
ATATATATCCTTTTCCCTCAGCCTCTTTCTTCAAGCCATTTCATCATGTTGAACCATTTAATCCCTACACGTTTTTCTCCCTCTCCGTTTTTTACTCTTGAGGCAAAAATTTGAAATAATAATAATAATGATGATTTCAAATTTTCGCCACGAGGGCAGCTTTGGGGAGGGGATTAAGTCGATTACATCGACCCCAATGCGTAACTAGTATTTATTTAATCGACCCCCGAACATTATTATTATTATCATCATTATTGTTGTTGTTGCTGCTTCGCTTTGGCATGACGTATGGTGATACTTATACCTTGGTATTAGAACTCGATATACGTATGCTTGAAAACAAAGCGTCCATCGGACAGGGAGTAGCAGTAAGAAATCAAAATGACAAGGGCATAAGAAATTGTCGTGAAATTCATGTATGTATGTATGTATGTATGTATGTATGTATGTATGTATGTATGTATGTATGTATGTATGAACAGTCTCAAAGCTCAACTTTGTACGATGAACAGTTGTTGCACAATAATTATTTAATTCACACCATTAAAGCGAAGCAAGTGTTATAAAAGCCCACTTGAAATATCTGCAGACCCTCTTTAATTCCTATTAATGGTTTTAATTGTCTTTTTTTAATTATTTTTCTTCTTCGTCACATGTGTCTAAGAATGCACGTATATTTATGTATGTATGTATGTATGTATGTATGTATGTATGTATGTATGCATATATGTATGTATGTATGTATATATG
>NC_068985.1:124813544-124818426 GCF_001194135.2 Octopus bimaculoides
TATATATATATATATATATATATATGTGTGTGTATATGTGTAAGTATAATAGTCGTGGCAGGAGTAGTGTGAGTGCTAATAAGCCAACGGCTTTTGATATGTCTGCATATTTATTTATACGCGCGCACACACACACACACACTCACACATATACATATGTATACATATATATATCTATATATGTAAGTATGCATGTACGTTCTCCTTAATTTAGAGTCAATTTTGACCGGTCCCTTACTTTGTACCAAGGTTGAGAAAAAAGCATGATGTTTTGCTTATCGTCCATTAGTCTAAAAAAAGGGTCTTGCAGATTTTTATAGTTCCAAATATCGTGATCATTTGTAGTATATGAATAAAGGATTTGCATTCATTCCCCAAGAACCCAAGTTCAGTCGTACATTGCTCCAGACAGGTTCGTACGTATCCTGTTGCTCCAATAATAATACGTATGAAGCTGAAAGTGCACCTTGGGTATCGGATTTTCAAACACCTTATCAATGATTCATAAATGTCTTCTTTCTCCTGTATATTTTAGCCACATTGGTGTCTAGAGGGCAGATGATTTCCACAACAGAGCATATCTTTTCCTTGTGATCCCACACAACAATATCTGGCTGTTTGGATTTTAACTTGGTGGTTGTTTTAATTTCGAAGTTCCACTAATATTCTATTGGCTCATCGGTCTCAATATAGCCAACTTCGTCTGTTGGTGTTTTCTTATTGTTATCCTGTTCCAGAATGTTCTGGCCATCGCAGTATTCTTCATGGGAAGATTTGTATGTATGTATCCAATGGGGGTCTTAAAAGATATGTTAAGATCCACAATGAGCAGAACTTATCTGCAGGTATTGGTAGTTCAAATCAGAGGTGCAATCTGTGTAGGTGTTTTTCCAGAACATTGTCTGGTTTAAAAAGCCACATCAGACGCCATGAAAGGGCTAAGGTGTAGGTACAGGAGGTGGTCAAACTCTGTGTAAGGAGTAGACAACCACCATATATGTACGTATGTATGTGTGTGTGTGTGTGTGTGTGTGTGTGTGTGTGTGTGTGATTTTCTTATTTAGCTATTTGAATTCTTCCTACAAAGAAACCAAGCCCCATCACTGGAATTTGGAAGAGAACGATAAATGTTATGTTCCGCTTACAGATAGGATCTGTGAAACATGTTAGTCGACTTCTGTATTTGCCTAAAAGTCTCGTCTTTGCCAGATTATTACTTAGACATTTACTAACATAACCAAGTGCATCAATAATTAAACATCTATGATATTACCTTTATGTGTGTGAATGTATGCCGAATTAGATTATGTTGCACGTTCATCGGTGAGGCTTTCAAATCACATACGGAGTGAAGCAATGTACAGCCTCAATGGGTACCTTCTACGGCTTTTACTCCTTCGGTTATGTGATATACATGGCGTAAACTAGCATGTAAGCAAATATTGCAAAACTTTTGACTCGCATCATTATTTATTTCAAATTTCAAATTTTGGCACAAGGCCAGCAAATCCGAGGAAGGCGATAAGTCGGATACAACGACCCAGTTCTTAACTGGTACTTATTTTATCGACCCCTTAAAGATGAAAGCGAATTCGACCTCGGCGGAATTTGAACTCAGAACGTGCAGACGGACGAAATGCCGCTAATCATTTAGCCGACTCGCCGACTTGTACTCGCCTCAATAATAAAACAAGTCAGGTATTGCGTTCAATGCTTTCCAAAACACACACGCGTTTCGTTAAATTACCGTCAAGATTACATAAATCATATTATATATTTTCTCACTCTCGCTCTCTACACATTCATACGCACACGCATGTACACACGTGTGTTTGAGTGTGTACATGTATTTCTGTATGCGTGTACAGATGTGTGTAGTATGGTGTGCTTAGGAGTGTGTGTGTGTGTGTGTGTGTGTGTGTGTGTGTGTGTGTGTGTGTGTGTGTGTGTGTGTGTGTGTGTGTGTGTGTGTGTGTGTGTGTGTGTTTGTGTGTGTGTGTGTGTGTGTGTGTGTATACAAACATACACACACACACACAAGTAAATTTAGAATCGATAGATGCAAGGGAAGTAGGCGGGGACAGATAGGTATATAAGTATATATGTATAAACGTAGACAAGTTGAGAAAGGGAGGAGGAGGAGGAGGAGTAGTTTAAGAGGAGCAGGTAGAGAACAATAAAAACAAGGTTAATTGCCGAGATGTTGACATATAGCTGTGCGATCACTATTGCTTTCCTTTTTACTCGCCATATAAGTATTTCTAATTCGATTTTTAATGCACACTGTATTAAATATGCTAGCACTACACTTAACTATTTTTTTTATCGTGCAGGTGGTAGCTCTGAGCTTGTTTATTTATTTATGTAAACTTTATAAATCCGTTGTCACATCTAATACTCAACACGATTTCCAATACGAAGAAGAAATGAAAGAAGCAAGATGATTAAAGGGCAAACAGGGCGACGAGAAAGACGAGGGTAATAAGATGGAGGAGACGGTGGAAAAGGATGAGAACGACTACGGGAATAATAATAATGTTTTCAAATTTTGGAATAAGGCCAGAAGTTCGGTGGGAGGGGCCCTGTCGATTGTAACGGCCCCTGCGCTTAACTGGTTATTATTTTATCGACCCTGGAAGGATAAAAGGCAAAATCAACCATGGCGGAATTAGAATTCAGAATGTAAAGATGATCGAAATGCTGCTAAGCTTTTTACCCAGTGAGCTAATAATAATAATGATAATTATTATTATTTCTTTATTGTCCACAGGACACTAAACATAGATGGGACAAACAAGGACAGACAAAGCGATTAAGTCGATTACATCGACCCCAATGCCTAATTGGTACTTATTTAATCGACCCCGAAGGGATGAAAGGCAATGTCGACCGCGGCGGAATTTGAACTCAAAACGTAACGGCAGCCGAAATACCGCTAAGCATTCTGGCCGGCGTGCTAACGATTCTGCCAGCTCGCTTTTTTATTATTATTATTATTATTATTATTATTATTAACAATAATAATAATAATAATAATAATAATCCTTTCTACTATAGGCACAGGGCCTGAAATTGTTGGGGGGGGGGCTAGTCGATTACATCGATCCCAGTGTTTCACTGGTACTTAATTTATCGACTTCGAAAGTATGAAAGGCAAAGTCGACCGCGGCGGAATTTGAACTCGGAACGTAAAGACGAACGAAATGCCGCTAAGCACTTTGCCCAGTGTGTTAATGATTCTGCCAGCTCGCTGCTTTAAGCTAACGATTCTACCAGCTTGCTAATAGTAATAATAACAATAACAATCCTTTCTATTGTAGTCCAAAACCAGAAAGAAGTAAATCAAGTACAGGAATTCATGCATGATTCTAGTAGTTGGCTGGTACTTCATTTTCGTGACCCTAGAGCAGTGCTCCTCAAACTTTTTTTCATTTGCGGTACACTTATATTCTTTTCAAAATTCGGCGGTACACCTGTAATAAAAATATAACTAAAAGTATAGGGAAACAAAATTAGGTTACACTGCGACACACTTAGCATTGTCTCGCGGCACATCAGTGTGCTGCAGCACACCGGTTGCGGAGCACTGCCCTAGAGGGATGAGAGGCGAAATTGATCACGACGAGATTTTAACTCAATACTTATAGAGCTGGAATAAAGAACGCAAAGCATCTTTGTCCGATGCGCTACCGATTCTGTCAATCCACCTCTGTTTTATTGACTGAAGTGTTTTTAAGGCACAAAGCCTGAACTAGCACTTTAGTTTATCGACTCCCAGAAGTATTTGGACTCGAAAAGTTTGCACGTTTCTATCAATCCACCGTTCTCTTATCATTTCTAAGAGAGACACAAGGCATTTTAGGGGAGACATTTTAGGGGAGACATTTTAGGGGAGAGGGTCAGCCGATTTTCTCTAATCCAATACTTATTTTTGAACGTTTGGCACTTACTTTTTCTGTGTGTTTCGCCGAACGGGAGTATACATAAACAAACCAACACCGGTGGTCAAGCGATCATGGGGACAACCACAAAGTCACACACGCACAAACACGCACACACACACACACACACACACACACACATTCACACACACACACACACACACACAATAGGCTTCTCCGCAGGTTCTGTCAATCAAATTTTCTCACAAGACATGGGTCAGCCAGGGGCTATAGTAAAAAAGACACTTACCCAAGGTTCGGCGAAAGTGATCGATACAATAAATACCAGATTTAAGAATTGGTACCGAGATTGATTTCTGCAATTAAACCCTTCAAGATGGTACTCTATCATGGCTGCAGTCCAATGACTGAAACATGTGAAGACAGAAGACTAGGAAAAAAGACCTATCACAAGATATCTCGTTCGATAATCTCACATTTCTGCCAATTCCTCGCACACGATTGGAACATCTTTTAAAATCGACTCCGAAAAGATGAAAGGCAAAGTTGACCTCGGATTTGAATGCAGAGTGCAGAAGATGGGAACGAATACCGCCAGGTGTTTTGTCCAACACTGTGTCAGAAAAAAATGCCACAAAAAAATTAGTTATACATTAGTGTGTAACACGTTATACGGGCCAATAATTCAAGTACTTGCTACACACACGTTGAGCAATATTTCACATTTTGTAAAAATGCTCTGTAGCAAGTGTGAGGCGTCAACCGTCTCGATCAACTGCTCTTAAACATACACACATACGCACGCATGTACGTGTGTGGTGTGGTGTGGTGTGTACATGTGCGCGCGCGCGAGCATGTGTGTGTGTGTGTAGTCTTTATCTTCTCGAATTAAAATTCTATTATACATAGCTATATCTATATCTATACACACACAAACATTATGTATGTATGTATGTATGTATATATATATATATATATAT
>NC_068985.1:124819272-124821493 GCF_001194135.2 Octopus bimaculoides
TATATATATATATATATATATATATATATATATATATATGCATGTGTGTGTGTGTATGTACATATGTGTGTATGATACACACATATGTACTCTCACACATACAAACACACGCATTTAAAGATGTGGTTATATATAACTACTTGTAGTACAAGAGTTTAATTAGTCAAAACTTTAACAAATTAAAGAGAGACCGAGCACCAAATTAAAAGAACCTGTCACATCTGTAGCTATGAATTCCGTGTGAACGAAAGCTATTAACATTTATTTAACAACAGGAAGTGTTAGTTACTTAGCAGAAATATTGCCTCTCTTCATCTCTCTCTTCCTAGCTTTTTCTCTCTCTGTCTCTCTCGTTATTGGTTTGTCAGTAGTTACTCTCCTTCACACTCTCAAACCGTTCCACTTTTCTTCTTCATATTCTTTTATCTGACTATTTGAGTTAAGTTCGAATGCACTCGGTGTCTCAATTTTTTTCTAGCCCAATATTATTTATTGTTTTTTTCTTTCTTTCTCTCTCTTCTCCCTCTCGAAGTCTTTTGCGCGCGCGTGTGCGTTTGTGTGTGTGTATACATATCTGTCTGTCTGCCTATCTATCTATCTATCTATCTATCTATCTATCTATCTATCTATCTATCTATCTAGCTATCTATATGGAGCTTGCAATCATATTATTTATATCATCGGTCGACTATCAAGAACGAAGCGAGATAGAAAAAAGAAATTGATATTGGTTTATCACCGCCACTTATTGCAAGAGAGGTCATATTTTTCTCCACACTGTGTTGGCACCACAATGATTTATATTGTGTTGTCCGAAAAGTTCGTGCCGACTTTTAAGGAAAGAAAAAGGTCAATAAATACTTGCCGTTACATTTTTAATCAACCAAATATGAACCATTTTGTTGCACAATGCGTCTCCATCTTTCCTTTAACTTGAAAATACCCTCTTCCCAGAATTGAGGTGGTTTCATGGCAAATAAGTCGAAAGGTAAGCTACTATAAATCGGCACGAACTTTCCGGACAACCCAATACATTAATAGAAACGGTAAGGACGACGATGACGACAACAACAACAACAACAGAAGCAGCAGCAGCAGCAACAACAACAACAACAACAACAACAACAACAACAACAACAACAACAACAGCAACAACCACAAATGAAAGTATAATGATGACTACGACAAAAATAATAACAACCACAAAAATGGCGCTAAAACGTCTTTTTCCTTGTGAATTCAGATGTGAATAGCAATCTTGGAGAAAGGTGATGAAATATATGAAGGGGTGCAGAAAAGTTCCTGGCTTTGGGTAAAAGAAAATACTGGAAGATCAGTTAATCATGATTTTATTGAACATTTTCCCCTCTCAGATTCACACTTCTATTGCAACGGTCCTTCAGTTTTTCTAAGCTCTCTAAATGAACTCGGAATTTTGGGCCTTCAAACAGGCCTTTTGCGATGCCCTTAAAGTCAGGAACTTTTCAGTACCCCCTCCTACATCTTCATACGCTGGTCAACACACACACACGCGCGCGCGCACACACACACACACACATACACACACACCAACACACACACACACCAACACACACATACACACACACACACACAAACACACACACATCAACACACACATACACCCATCAATCCATCCATACATACATGCATACGTACGTACATACATCCTTGCATACATGCATACATACATACAAACATACATATAAACATACATATAAACATACATGCATACATACATACACACATACATACATACATACATACATACATTGCTCACATAGTTAAGAAAAATGTTATTAAAGGATGAGAGAATATTAATCGCCCTAAAAATGACATGCACTATACATTTGTTCCTATATATGCACAAAAACACGAATACGTACATACATGCATACATACATACATAATACATACATGCATAAATCCATATACATACATATATATACATACATACACTGTATATATATACATACATATACTGTATATATATACATGCATACGTACAAAAGTACATATACACACAGAGACAAATATGCATAACGTTTCTTGCTTTCCTTTTCGTTCTCTTTCTTTCTTTCTTTTTCTTTCTTTCTTTTTCTTTCTTTCTTTCTTTTTCTTTCTTTCTTTCTTTCTTTCTTTCTTTCTTTCTTTCTTTTTCTTTCTTTCTTTCTTTCTTTCTTTCTTTCTTTTTCTTTCTTTC
>NC_068985.1:124821503-124821766 GCF_001194135.2 Octopus bimaculoides
TTCTTTCTTTCTTTTTCTTTCTTTCTTTTTCTTTCTTTCTTTCTTTCTTTCTTTCTTTCTTTCTTTCTTTCTTTCTTTCTTTCTTTCTTTCTTTCTTTCTTTCTTTCTTTCCTTCTTTTCCATCTTTCTTCTATAACGAACATACAATCTCTGTCTCTTTCTCTCTTTGTATCCGCCACCCCTGTTTCTTCCTCTCTTCTCTCTGTATTTCCCCTCTCTCTCTCCTCTCTCTCTCTCTCTCTCTCTTTCTCTCTCTCTCTCTC
>NC_068985.1:124823811-124824509 GCF_001194135.2 Octopus bimaculoides
GGAGTGTTATTTTTAATCGTTCCCGAAAGGATTGAAAGATAAAGTTGAGCCTTTCCTTGATTTATTGATATAATCCTCATCGTTACAATTATTTCAGTGGCGCTGACATAACCGTTTCTTTAGAGAGGGCTATGAAGCCAATATTTGATTTAGTCTTTGAAAGAATTCATACATTAAAAACATTAACACAGAATAAATCAAGGAAAAGAACAAAGTATAATATTGCAGACACGTTGTCTATATCATAAAGTCAGAAAAACAGGAATTATCAGTCGCAAAGCTATAAGCTTGATGACAAGTAAGAGAATAATTAATATAGGATACCGTCAGCAGACGGAAGGTTTTCACTATCTAACGGCATGGAAATTAAAGCACTAAAAGAGCAATAAATCAAAGAGATAAATAGATATATATACTGATAATACAAACATATATATTTTCTTCTACATACAAGCATAGTAGTATAGACATATTCATATTCTTACACACACACACACACACACACACACACACACACACACACAAAAGCTGATACACATTCACATAAACACGTAATCTGTTTTTGTGGGAACATAAGCAACATGGACCTACACTCAAATACGTATACGAAGATCTATTTATAAGAATATTACGGTAAGTATTATAAACATCTACATGCATACATACATACATACATACATACATACACACACACAAAC
>NC_068985.1:124824533-124828020 GCF_001194135.2 Octopus bimaculoides
TATATATTTATATTTATATATATATATTCACAGGCAGATATAGATACACGCACACACAAACGTGCACATGCAAATACACACGCACACACATAACAAGTTAAGAATGGATTTGTCGGCATAACATTTATACAGTGGAATCAATCAATTCATCACTTGTTATTTTTATATTCCGTGACTCAGGGTAACTTTCTGAATTTTCAGTTGATGTGAAACAAATATTTCTACTAAAGAGATGTTCCTCCTTATATATTCTGATAACCGATATTCGCTGTAGTACTGATTGTGGCTAATCCGGCTCCTCTTTTATTTACTTTCTCTCTCTCTCTCTATCTCTCTCTCTCTCTCTCTCTCTCTCTCTCTCTCTCTCTCTCTCTCCCCTCTCTCTCTGTGTGTATATATATATATATATATACATATATATATATATATATATATATATATATAAAGTCAAAATGAGCAACAAGGATATCCAAAGTTAATGCAGTACGATCGTTTCATGCGACTCCATTTAATTAAGCAATGTAAACATTACATCAAATATAAAATATATATATACTTACATATTTATTTTACGAACTGAGAATATACGCCATTTATTTAATATTGTGGTACACAAGGACCGTTGGAAAACATAGGGATCGAAATGGAATTGTGATAAACCAGTTATTGTTGTGATTAAATTGCTGGAAAAATCCGTCCTTTAAATTAAGACCTTTGTTCTTTCTTGTACAAAAGGTTCACAAAGTGTAATACTCCGTAGAGGAATTTTTGTCTGCTAATTGCTTCAATAATCTTAATTAAAGAATGTTAATTATTAGTTGAATTTAATATTAATTCTTTTCTTTTCTTTTCAAATATTTTTCAGTGGAAATGGTCTCGCATCGTATTTGCAATGTACCGCGTCAGCCTGGCGTTTTACACAATGGCCTGTCTGCTGGATTACGTCATCGTGATGTCGCATGGCAGTTCACCAGTCAGTCACAATATCATGGCTTACATGACAACCTGGACCTACTCACTCCTTGTATTACACTTTAACATGGCAGCCGTGATAACACTGTTCTGTATGTGGAAGGAGAAGCGGGGTACAAACAGAGTAATCGACACGGTCAAACCCACCAGCATTCGTCGACTGACCCTACCGAGTGGACTCTACGACCAAAAGTCAATCAATCCGGATATATATTTTCATGGTAAGTCGGAACTGGAAGCAGGTTTTCAGGTGGATATAAAAGCGAATTTCAGTGTGGAAGCTGATCGAAGTACGTGGTACATGAAACTATCATGGCTTGTCTTTAGCGTTGTATTCAACTGGGCCATCATCGTCACACTTATATTCTTCGGTGCTATCTATCCTGGATTTATACAGAATGAACCGTGTCCAGTAATATCGTTTGAAGACATCAACATCCATGCCCTGAACACGGTGTTCGTAATACTTGAGGTAATTCTGTGCGCCTACCCCGTCCGTCTTTACCATGTTCTTTATTCCATTTTTTACGGTATGATATACTTAGTGTTCAATATATGTTATTGGTCCTCGGACCGCGAAAATAATATAATTTATCCAGGAATTTTGGACTGGAACTATCCCTGGACGTCATTAGTAATGGCGCTACTGCTGGCGTTCGTGATCACACCGTTTCTTCAGCTTGTGCATTTTGTCCTCTATCATATACGTTGCTTTTTGTTTCGAAAGATTTATGGTCATGAATATATATACAGAAGACGGCCTTCTGCCTTGAAAAAGACAATTTCAACAGACACAAATGGAAACACCAAAGATTTTGGTGTTTTACCGAGAGACGATTCAACAGCGCCTATGATTTCCACAATTATACCGATGGCTACTGAGCATTTAACTCCTATAAAAATAGCCCTACCAATACAGACGCTTTACATTCCAGAAATTTCCAGGATTTAATCCCTCACGCGTTGCAAACAAAGAAAACAAATATAAAAATATTTGCAATATTTTGTTTCGTCACTTTATGTTCTGAATTCAAATCCCTCCGAAATAAACTTTGCCTTTCATCCTTCCAGAATCGATGAAATAGAGCACCAGTATAGTACTGGAAATTGATTTAACTAACTGTATATCCTTCCTACCAAAATGTGTGGCCTTGAACCTATCTTAGAAATCATCGTCCTCATCATCATCATCATCATCATCATCATCAATTATTATTATTATTATTATTATTATTATTATTATTATTATTACTATTATTATTGAGTAATGCCAAAGAGAGAATTTAAATGCAGTTTTGATACCAGGCGAAGCATTCAACATTTGAGAGCTAAATCTCGTGACGCAAAATCGCTGTTTGCTTTATTTTTGAACTGAATCGCTCTGATACAAATCACCACAAGCTTTTCTTTTCTTTTTATTTTTATTAAGCTTCTGATGAGCATATTTATTGTCTGGCAGAGGGGACAAGAGCTTTCGGAAAGCTTGACCTGATCCAATGTACATATGCAAACTATTGTGAAGGCGTATGGACTAGTAGTTTACGCGTTCGGCTCCCGTTCATAAGGTCGTGGTTTCAATTCTTGGAACGCGCGGCATGTTGTCTCTTTAAGCAAATCGCTTCAATATCACATTACCCCAGACTTCTCAGCTGTCATAAGCTCCAATACAATCCGGGAGCTGGTGCAGCCGCCTTTATCTTCAGTTGTACCTTCCATCGTGACTGTGTCGTTGGATCAAGGCTAAAGAGAGTCTAAGATCTGTCTACGTCTGCTCGCCGCTGTGTAGGTATATAAAAAGAATTAGAGAAAGCACGGTACTTGTTACTAAGTGATACTCGTTCGCGAGTGACTGTTGGCTATAACATACTGTACTGCGCTATACAAAACTCTCACTGGTTCCAGGTTACACACTTTCGTTAAACCAGGCCTTATTGAAACTCAGTATAATTAATTTTGTATTACTTTTGTTATTTTCGGCGGGTTCTGTTGTATAGAACGAAATGCCTTAAAATGGATAGGCTAAAAGCTCAAGTCTCACTTGAAGTAACAGCAAATATATCTATCTGCGTGGGTGGAGAGGGTACACAATAAATTCGCTTGATTTTGTCTTTCAACATCCTAATGTATGTAAATATATGTAAATACAAATGTATATATGTATATATATGTATACGTATATATGTATATAATACATATAATATATGCGCATGTATGTGTATGTGTATGTGTAATAATTGAAATGAGGATATGAGAAATTCTGATTGATGTTACAATCGTTTCAGTAAACGAACAATTTTTTATTCTATTTTATTTTATGCGTATTGGACTATACCTTGGATTTGCAAAGTAGTCCCTTTTATAATCTACTGGAATTTAACTGATGTTTATTCCAGTTAACTGAACACTATACTAACCAGGTTATTTCACGAAATGGTATCGAGGTGATAGCATGGATTATAATTATCCCTCAAATTTTCTTATGTATTTGTATATATATATATATATATATATATAT
>NC_068985.1:124828465-124834788 GCF_001194135.2 Octopus bimaculoides
AATGACATTGAATAAGAATGAAGACACGTGATTTATACACGACATTCAGTTAATCAAATATATGATGAAAATAGAAAAAAAAGAAAACAACAACAACAACAACAAAAACTGACCTATATCTCAATCAACACTGTAGATCAGAATGTTGGGAAACACTCGTGCATGAACTAAATGTTCGTACGTGTAATCTCAGCGTGATCCTATGCAAATTACACACGCGAAATACAGCTATGCCACCTGGTGACGAACAGGAACTAATCCGACTTAAGCATTGTTTTGTGAAGAAGAAAAAAAAGAAAAAGCCCAAGACCCAAAGTGAAGCTTATATCTAAAAATCTTCTCCAGATTCATCCACCACCCTAAATAACACATCCCATAAATCTGAATCAGGAACGTTCTATGTGGTTGCACGATCTGCTAGAAAAAGGAAATCAAAACTCCCTCAAATCACACTCCACCGTGCTACAAAAAAGACACATTGGATAGTGTAGGCATAAATATCTCCGCAAATAAATAAATGAATATAGAGATAAAAATGTAAAAATAAAGGAAACAAAATGACGAGATGGTCAATACTTAAGTGCCTTTTTCCATAGGTCTGCTCGATCAGGACGACCCTGTGGCTAAACAACAACAACAACAGCAACAAATACTTATCTACAGTTCTATATTTAAGACATGAGGAATTATGTACATTATTTACGTTATTTACATTATTTACATTCGACGGATATTTGTCCTCATCTTGTTTGTTGTTAACACAACGTTTCGGCTGATATACCCGCCAGCCTTCTTCAGGTGTCTTGGGGGAAATTTTGAACCTGGGTTCAAAATATCAGTCGAATGTAAATAATGTAAATAATGTAAATAATGTAAATACTTATCTTTCTCAATGCCGCTCTGGGCGTTAGATCGATGTGGATTCATTGAAAGACCACTGACATCGTACTTACTCAGATACTGACCACATAGTATCCTCCTCTTCCATTCAACTCCGTCAGCTTGTAATACTGACTTTTCCTTTCATCCTTTCGAGGTCGATAAAACAAGTACCAGTTGAGCACTGCGGTCAATGTAATCGATTTAAACCTCAACACCCAGATTTGCTGGCCTTGTGCCAAAATTTGAAGCCAATATTTAGTTATGTCAAGGCGGTGAGCTTGCAGAATCGTTAGCACGCCGGACAAAATGCTTAGCGGCATTTCGTCCGTCTTTACGTTCTGAGTTCAAATTCCGCCCAGGTCGACTTTGCCTTTCATCCTTTCGAGGTCGATGAAGTAGGTACCAGTTGAGTACTGGGGTCGATGTAATCAACTTAGCCTTTCCAAAAATTTTCTGGTCTTGTACCAAAATTTGATACCGGCGGTGGGCTGACAGAACCTTTAGCATGCCGGACATTTCGTCTGTCTGAGCTCAAATTTCACCGCGGTCGACTTTGCCTTTCATCCTTTAGGGGTCGATTAAATAAGTACCAATAAAGAAGCAAAACTTCTGACCCTGTGCCAAAATTTGTTACCGTTATTTCGACCACTAATTCCGAAGAGGTCGGCTTTGCCTGCCATCCTTTCGGGGTCGATAAGATAAGCTGCAGTTGAAAACTGGGATCGATATAATCGATTTCTCACCTACTCTCTTAAAATTACTGGGCTTGTGCCAAAATTTGAAACCGTTTAACAGGCAGCGAACTGGTAGAATCGTTACTCCGCCGGACAAGATGCTTAGTGGCTTGTCTACCGGCTTTACGTTCTGAGTTAAAATGCTGCCGAAGTCGACTTTGCCTGTTATCTTTTCGGTGTCAATAAAATAAATATCAGCAGAACAATGAGGTTGATGTAATTGACTTACTCCTCCTCTCAAAATTTCGGGCTCTGTACCTATAGTAGGGTGGAGGCGCAATGGCCCAGTGGTTAGGGCAGCGGACTCGCGGTCATAGGATCGCGGTTTCGATTCCCAGATCGGGCGTTGTGAGTGTTTATTGAGCGAAAACACCTAAAGCTCCACGAAGCTCCGGCAGGGGATGGTGGCGAACCCTGCTGTACTCTTTCACCACAACTTTCTCTCACTCTTACTTCCTGTTTCTGTTGTGCCTGTAATTCAAAGGGTCAGCCTTGTCACACTGTGTCACGCTGAATATCTCCGAGAACTACGTTAAGGGTACACGTGTCTGTGGAGTGCTCAGCCATTTGCACATTAATTTCACGAGCAGGCTGTTCCGTTGATCGGATCAACTGGAACCCTCGACGTCGTAAGCGACGGAGTGCCAACAACAACCTATAGTAGGAAAAAATTATTGCGAGCTGGTGGAATCGTTACCGCGCAGGATAAAATTCTTAGCAGCCTTTCTTTCGACTCTTTACGTTCTATGTTCAGATGCCGCCGGAGTCGAAATTTGCCTTTCATTCTTCCGGGTTCAATGAAATAAGTACCTATTGAGAAATGGAGTCGATACAACCGATTTTCCCTTCCTTAAAAACTGCTGGCATTGTGCCAAAAATTATAAAGAATTATTTCTATCACTTACAGTTTCTATCTGCCTATACCAAAGTAGAAAAGTTCTTTCTGTTGTTGCTGTTGTTGAGCAGGCATGTGCTTAAAGACATTCCATCCATGACTATCTCGACATTTTAGAGTTAACTAGGACTATTTTATTCAATGTCTTTTTACTTTACCAGGACAATGGAGTGTGATTTTATGGGTATTTAACTCTGCAAAACCTTTCTCACTCTGTCATATGATGCATACTTACATACATACGTATGTACGTACGTGTGTGTGTTTGTGTGTGTGTGTGTGTGTGTGTGTGTGTATGTGTGTGTAGTTATATGTGTATAAATACACATACATATAAACACACACACGATACAATCTACAAATATATGTATGTATGTATGTATGTATGTATCTATCTATCTATCTATCTGTCTGTCTGTCTATCTATCTATCTATCTATCACCTAAAAACGAATGTTACTGTTGTTGGATTGTAAGAATTTAAGATTTAAACGTGCTAAATTAAGCAATATACCCTGTGGTCTCTCAACAATCTAAAGTGCCGAGGTGTTGATATATGCCAAGATGTTATACGATATTTGCCATAATATATTTATGGAGTAACTTGTTTTGGTCAAATTTGTTCATTTATATATATATTTTAATAAAATAATCTGAATAGAAAAATAACAACTTTCTTTGCGTTGCTAATTATTTTCTGTTAATTATTTTGCTTTGTTTGTTTTTTTTTTGTTTTTTTCTTTTTAATTGTTATATAATGTACACCCGTGCATATATACAGGTGCACGCAAACACGCGCGCACACGCACACACACACATACACACACACACACACACACGCACACACATTCACACGTACACAAACACAAAACCATATGCAAACTCGCGCGGGCGTTTATTTATATACAGAGTATAAAGAAACTAATTAGCACATTTTAAAGCCCCCCCCCCCACTCCACTCCACCCCAACCCAAAAGAGAAGAAAAACAAACTAAGATAAAAATATGAGCTTTTTTTTTTTTTATAATCAGGCACCAAAATGATTGCACAGCTAATAAGAAGCTCGTTTTGCAACCAAGAAGATTCAGTTTCAGTCAAACTACGCGGCACCTTGGTAAGCATCTTGTGGGTGAATTGCTGACGGTGCCACACAAAGGCACCTTGGGCAAGTGTTTTCTGTTATGGCCCCAGCCCAGGCTGACCAAAGTCTTGTGAGTGGATTTAGTAGACGGAAACTGAAAGATGCTCGTCGTGTCTATCTATCTATCTATCTATTTATCTATCTATCTATCTATCTATCTATCTATCTATCTATTTATCTATCTCGTAGGCTTTTCTTTCCACGGCTAAACCTAAACTGTCCTCCCCTCTTTTTACACAAGAACATGACTGTGATACACGATCCGTATTGATCACTTTTTTCGATCCCTTTTGATCGAACTCCCCCCTTTTTCCCTTCCTACGATCCCTTTTGATCGACACACCCCTTTTTTTCCTTCCCCCCTCCCAAAAAGAAAAGCTCTACATTGTATTTGTCCCATCTTTGTTGAGCCCTGTATGGCTAATAAAAGAAATGTATCTATCTATCTATCTATCTATCTATTTATTTATCTATCTATCTATCTATCTATCTATCTATCTATCTATCTATCTATCTATAGGCTCAGGATTCGTCTATATATAATTTAGACAACTTATGCCAGATTTGCAATAGCACTTCTGTAAACAGACCACCACAAAATACCCTGCGATGATATTATGGCAGTCTAGTTTCATTCAACAGCACCAAACCGCAATCACACAGAGGAAACAATCTTGCACGATCTTGCAGCATTTTACTATCTTTAATCACAAGCAATAAGATGGGTGCTGATGAAAGGGTAAAAGCTCCTGAAATATGCCCTATACGCCCATTACCCATTTTACATCTTCGATCTCATTGTTTGTTTATCAGATACGAAACGTCTCAGATACGAAACGTCGTAACAAATCAGAGCTGGCTATAATTTCTATGGAAAATCTGTTGAGATAACTTTAACAAGTGATGTAAGAGCACTGCTAACACAGTAGAACAGGGTATTGACTTATAAAAATGTTTAATAAAACTTTGTATTATATTATGGTCACATAACGAAATACTGTGTCCCTACAAGTCATTAATAACACGTAATAAAATTCAATCTCTGATATTTCATGACGACCACACATCTATATAACCATGAGAAAACTGAATCTAAAACGTGGACTTGCATTTCAGATTAAGAAAATACCCCGATTTTCAACAGGTGCAACTCATGTTAGATTACTTACTTAAGCTTTTTGCTCACTATGAAGCTTGGGCCATCGACCACTTATCTCCCCTGTTCTCGACTTTGGGCTGTCTTTTCTGCTTCTCTCCATTTGAATTCCTTCTTTTTCAGCTCTGCCTCAGCATCTCGCCTCTAGCTATATTTACCGTGTCCTTTCTCCCACGCCACTTTTGGGTTCCAGGTCAGGAACGTGTAATGTCGGATGTCGGCTTCTTTGAGATGGGAACCATAAATTCTCACTTGAGCTCCAGATTCTGGTCTTCCTTCCAGATTTTGCCGCATCGCGTCATATGTTTCCTCAGAGGAAGGCCATCCTCTCGCAGGTCTCGTTGCGTTTGAATTGTCATTCGACGCTTTCATAACTTTGACTTTTTCTAGGTAGGGCTGTTGGCTCTATTCAAACCAAATATTTAATATGGAAAAAGTGGTCCATATTAATATCTTACACCATTTGACTTGTCTAGCGCGTGAAGCAATACTCCGCCGGAATAGCTCTGAAGGTCGGTGAAGCACAGAAGCAACCATACTGCGACAGAGACTAGACCTGGTGCTAACACATTATATAACTGGTCATCTACTTTCAGCCGGAACACCCGATGCATACAAGCACAACTGATATACCCAGCATCTGAGTAATTTAAATTGATCTAACACACACACACACACACACACACACACACAATCAAACACATATATATATATGTATATGTAAAGTATATATAATATGTATATGTATATGTGTATATATATATATATATATATATATATAGATATAGATAGATAGATAGATAGATAGATAGATAGATAGATAGATATGCATATATATATGGGAGAATATACAAAAAATAACAACAGACGAGGACAGGTGGTGTAAATAACAAAAGTATATATTAGTATGACGCTCGGGAATACGGAAAGTCTTTGACGTTTCGAGCTACGCTCTTCAACAGAAAGAATACGGAGACAAGGAGAAAAAACACGGAGAAAAAAAAATACAAGCACAAACACACACACACATGTATACATATATGTACATATATATATACATATATATAGCAGCATATATCTACATACATTTAAATGAGCGCATCCACTAGGGTATATATGTATATATAACAATATATGAATAATTATATATGTATAATAATAATGATAATAATAGTAATAATAATAATAATAATAATAATAATAATAATAATAATAATAATGATAATAATAATAATAATACAGATAATATGTGAGTATATGCATATATACGTACATGTATGTACATACCTACATCTACATGTATATATGGATGCATATCTGGTTACAGGACGTCACAAAAAAACGTGCACAAAATGAGACACAGAACATAAACAGAGCACAGAAAGCATAGAGGCCACATAGAGAATATTTACTTCATCAGCTGCCACCGTTCTAAAACTAAGCGTTTTGAAGAGTTAGGGCATATATATATACATATATATATATATATATATATATATATATATATATATATATA
>NC_068985.1:124840072-124858510 GCF_001194135.2 Octopus bimaculoides
CCTTCATTAAGTTATAACATTCTGAAATACACCAAATTGTAAATCCTGACCAATGGGTGTTGAGACATGCCTATGAATAAATGGTTTGTTTACTTTTTATTTCATGTTTTTCACTTTTTGCTAATGTACTTAGCAATTGCAGTGAAACATTTACATGAATGTTAATACAACTCTTTTCCCCCTTTGCATGCAGGAAAATAAAGTGATAACATTTAAATAAAAAAAGAAACTGAAAACGAAAGAAAAAGAAAAAAGGAAAAGAAATGAAAGTTGTTGATGCTGGTGGTGGCGGGGAGGCAAGCTGCAGAAGATGGAACAAACTTGATGCGGTGTGTTTTACGTTAGTGATAAATTTTGAAATTTCAAGTTTGAGTTACTATAACAACGACGCTGGTTTGTAGCAACATTCGGAGTTAACTTTGTTGTTTAACTTTTCGTAGTCTTCTTCAACTAATCAAAGGTATTAGCTGCGGAGCCTACTGGAATTTCTGTTGTTTAGTCGCTTTAAAAAGGAACAGTCCAAAGATATATATATATATAGCACGCACAGAATTTATGAATTTTGTTCAAGCAATATACGACTGACGGATTTCTGGGTGTGAAAGAAAATAACAAAAGCAGCAAATAGTCCACTCCTTAAAAACGTGACGAAAGAAATAGGAAAGTAAAAAACAACGAAACAAACTAAAATATATATTTTTCTTATGTCCTACAAATTATGTTGCTTATTTAATAAGAACCCAATTCCAAACATTGAAGTTAGAATTTCTAGCTACGACTAGAAACAAAACTTTTCGAATAAGTAGACGACTTGCTGATGGTTGAAGTGTGATGTCACCTTACAACAAGATGTTTTCTATCTGATTAAGAAAGAATTAATGATTTTGTTTGAATATTGATCCTGACATATTGCCTTTCTCTTTCTTTTCATTTGTATTCCTCTCCTATTCACAAGATCTTATAAAGGCTTCTCATTTTCACTTCTTCAATAATTATTAACATTTTTATTATTGTAAATACTCGGAAACACAGTTGAGTTAAGAAAGAAAAATAAATAAAGAATTCAGAAGTGATAAATCTTTTTAGTTCACAGAATTTCAACTAAATAAGTCTCTGACTTTTGTTAAGAGGTTTTCCACAGATAAAGGCCTGGATTTTATTTCCGAAGAGTAAATCAGAGAGAAAAGGTCCCAGAGAATCATAGAGACAAAGACAGACGAGCACGCGGATAAATTCCAGAATGATTCATCTAGCCCCGATATTGATGTTATTTTGGCAGTTTCTGACTTTGTTATTTATACTAACTGAAATCTTTATTAAACATTATGTGGTAAGTGTACATTTCTTTATTGGTGTGCTTGGTGATTAATGGTTTTTGTCGTGGTTGGTGTTGTTATTAAACCCCACTCCCGATCACCCTGGATTGAGGAGAAATATTAAAACCAGAGGTATTCTAGCCAATATCCAATGCATTTGTTCTTCCTTGTCTAAAACAGTGAAATGTGGTTTGCCATAGATTTGGCTGCTTTTTCTAGCAAATATTTGCAATCAAATATAGGCTCATCTGAAAATTGTTGTCAGTGTTGCTTACTTCCAGGCTTTTATTACGTCTTATTTGGTTTTTCGAATGGTTGTGAAGTTCATTTCAGCCCCAAAAAGACGAGATCCTATTCACAGGAGGTAAGCTTCTCCTCATCGCAGAAATAATCGTATCCATACTCGTACTTATTTAAAACCACTTTGAAAAGATTTTAGTGTCTTTTTTTTATTTTTACGTTATGAATTTGTTTTGCAAAATTCCTGATGTGAAACTGTGTTGAAACAGCTATTGTATTTCGGGACGGTTATTTTTTTTATTGCTAAATAAACACGCGCAGTGTATATTCGTTCTTCATTCGTTTATTATTGATCTTATTTTATCTTACGTTCATTGTCTGGATATCTTTCATCACACATCTGTCACCTCTTCAGCGGCTCTTCCATCCACGTGTATCTTTCTGTTCTGTTTAGTCCATTCTGTCTTTCTATGACGTGTATCCCTATCTGCCAGGTAAGGATTACACATCATGGATACACATCTGTCAGATAAGGATATACATCATAGAGAGACAAAATGGACTAAACAGAACAGGAGGATACACGTGGATGGAAGAGCCACTGAAGAGGTCACAAATGTGTGACGAAAGATTTCCAGACAATGGACATAAGATAAAATAAGAACAATAATAAACGAGTCAAGACTGAATATATACTGCGTGTGCTTATTTGGCAAGAAAAAATATAACGATATTTTTTTTACTTTTCTCAAATGTCTACAGGTCGCCTTAATCTTCCATCCGGTCTCCATACACGCAAGTGGATAGGTTTGTACTGCTGTATAGGGCTGTCTCGCTTAATTGGGTCCTGCTGTTGTTGCTCTTTTCTAAGGTCAAGCGTGTTGTGTGTCATGCTCTTTTGCTTTGTTGAAATGTCATCATTTGTTTTCATATTTTGCAATTCCTATGTGATCGTTAATATTTTGTGATATTAAGGCGGTGAGCTGGCAGAATCGTTAGCAAGCCGGGTAAAATTCTTAGCGACATTTCGTCTGTGTTTACGTTCTGAGTTCAAATTCTGCCGAGGTCGATTTTGTCTTTCATCCTTTCGGAGTCGATAAATTAGATACCAGTTGAATACTGAGGTCGATATAATCGACAATCCCTCTCTTCTGAAATTGCTGGTCTTCTGCCAAAATCTGAAACTAATATCTTGTGATATTCGTTTTAGTTAGATAATTATTTTGTTCAATGTAACTTCTTTTGAGCGCGGTCCCCGTGTAATGTGGAACTGAAATAAATCTGGAAATAATTTTAAAAACCTGACCTTGTCTAGCCGCGGTAGAGGATCCAAAATGTTCAATAAAAGTTGCTGTTTGAAATAATATCCAAATAACAAGTGAACTGCAATTAATATTCCTTTCTGTTATAAGCACAAAGACTGAAATTTTGGGAGAGAGGTTTAGACGATTACATTAAACCCAATATGTGACTGGTACTTATTTCAACGACTCCGAAAGAATGAAAGGCAAAGTGGACTTCGGCAAAATTTTAACTCAAAACTGCAAATAACTATAATAGCTTCTTAGCGTCTGATGAGAAGGACATTACAAGGATATTTTGCAATTTGTGTGTGGGAGTTTAAATATTTAAAAAAATGAGGGGAAGAAAATAAGAAAAGTATGCACAGTATACAAAATGTGAAACCATGAATGATGCCTCCAGCTTAGATAAATCAAGGGACTCCACAGATCCACGGTCTACCTGACCACGAAGTGCACAAACTCTCGCCGATCTCTTATTCTCTACTCTACAGTCGCATGCTTAGAGTAGTTCCTTTCGACCTGACCATTTTTGCCAGTCACCCACCTTTTGAAAAATTCGCTTGGGGAGAGCACATCGCTCTTCGCCCTCACTTTTCTTTTCAAGTGAAATATGAAAAAGTTGATGAGGGCCCGACCAAATAAAAAGGTATCTGTGCTTAACCCTGTCAGACTCGACAACCACACATTTTTCGCCATAGCTACCAAATAGTGGAATAATGCCTGTCCTACAGGGCGGTCTTCATGATGGACCCGGCCGATAGCCGAATTTGTTTTGCTCGCAACAACATCTGTTCAACATAACTGCACATGTGAACAATGCTCTGAATATTGCACGAGTGAGTGCAGTAGTTTTGTCTTACTGCACACATTTCGGACAGTTTCTCTTGGTGGCTCTTGCGCGCTTGCAGAGTTTATCTCGAACCAGTAGTGCCCTTAGGTAGCACTGCCAGGTCAAGGACTTTGGTAAGCTACGCAACATATTTCCTAACTAGAAATTCTTTTGAAACAATTCAGCTAGTTTGTCTTCGTCGATGCCTAGAGTTTCCCTGAGGTTACCTTTCTTATCATGATTATCGCTCTATATATTGCTAAAGTGCAACTTCTCTCGACTGCATTACTCGACTGGTAGATAGCAGATGTCAGGCGCCCAAATGATCTGCTCTTGACATATGACTGCTGCTTCATTAAACAAATAAGTTGCAGGAAAACTTGCATTAGAAACGGAGACCATACCTGTTCACCGTGGAGTAAACTCTGCAAGTGATGCAGCAGTTTTAGCGCGTGTCTGCACAGTAGCAGCCACAACAATCCGAGTCCGCTTTCCTGAGGGTGTTGGCAACAGATGAACCGCCTAACCACTGGGACGCGTCCCTTCTACAGGAAGCAGAGAAGTAGATGGTCCAATCTGGCCAAACGAGTCCTGGAGCAAGGCTCAATAGTTAGACTCTGAAAACGGGTCTGAAACCGGCCGCTTTTAGACCTGTTGCTAAGTAGTGACAGTCAGCCTATTAAAAGCTTTCGACTGATCGAAATAAATTAGTGCCCAACCAAAGTCAGATTTATTTCCCATTCTCTCTATGAAGGTTCACATGAAGTAGAAATGCTCTAGATGGATCTATCGGGGATCTCAGACATTTGTACTTCCTCAATCACTTCACTGACATCAAGTTCCAACGTATCTACTAACACCTTAGCCAAAATCTTAAGCCCTGCATTTAGCACGGTCATAGACCACAAATTCTCTTTAATGTCCTCTTTGTTGGCGTCCTTACTCAACAGCGTGAACACACCGTCATCTACAGTACAGGAAATTCTCTCATTTTGCAATCAGTTTCCGGTAGACGTTCGGTAGGAAGTCCCCAAACAAGTAAGGCATGAAACCATAAAAATCATAGTGCAGACCATTTAAACGAAGCGATTTGTCCTTGGCACAATCACTCACCACCACCTGTATCTCAGTTGCTATAATTAGCCTTGTACCTTATACCGAGAGCCGCTACAGATTGCTGAGGTAGGCACTGAAATCCATTGCCTTATTTGACCTGTCGCTTACTCCAAACAGTCGAGCAAAAATTGCTGTTGGAATGCCACATACATCTGCTTTGAATCGAATAGTACGCGCCCATATTGTTTCGTCAAATCGTGGCTTTGTTACCACATCGTACTTTACCAGCTGTGCCCACCGAAAGGCATTCATTCCGTCTTGTTTTATTGCTCGAGTACTATCTCTGGCAACGCAGTTTTTGTGTTTCGTATTGAAGAAACGGTTGAGGGTCATTCTTGCCGCTAGGACGTCAGTCACTTCTTCTAGCTTGCTATTTTGCTTCCTCTCTAATCTATTTCTCTCTCACACTAGCAATTTTCTAAATGCTTCCAACTTATATTTAATCGCTCCTCTTAAGGCCAGCCCATCACCTGTTGTTGACAATTGTCCCATTAAGTGATGCTTGACTAGCTTACTAATTTACCTCTGTAGCCCTTGCGCTCGGGGAAAGACTCATCCAGTAACTGGATGCTTGTCTATGAGTTCTTTCTAAGTCGACAGCGCAGATCACAAAATTTGTGGACTGTGTAACTGACCAGTTTAAAATACGCTATTTCTATTTGATAAACTGACGAACACTCTACTTGGTACGATCTGGGTGGCCTTTTGTGTGTGCTATTTGTACACGCTGGCACATTTGAGAGATTCAGTTGGTACCTATCAGACAGCTGAAAATGTATGAGTCTAACCGACACAATCCCATCGTGCGTCTAAAATGCAATTCCAGTTTCCTACTAGTAATAAGAAGTATGTCCCCTCAACGTTTCGTAGACGTCTAAAAACGTCTAGTCATCCTCCGGTGATCGCATAGATGGCTTCTAGTTTGAAGGTACTGTCTTTACTATCTTTTACATCCAAAATCACTGGCTAAAGGACTGGTTCCAGGATGATTATTTCTAGCTCTAAGCATAACGATTGTCAGAAAATCACGGCCACTCCAGTGTCCATTTCTCTCAGGCCTCAAGAGGAGTGTACCTTGTCAAAAATGGGATTGATTGCATGCATTTTAGAAATTCTGATCTCGATAAAGGCTACTATATCTATGTTTAGTGAGGCCGTTGAACAAGTTATCTTGCTTCAAAAGGGACATCAGAAAATGTAGCATTTGCACACCCTACTTTGAGTGACACCAATTTGCTTAAGAGAAAATAGGAGAATTTACTCTCCTTCGTCATTGAGAAGGCGGATAGTCAGTATCCTTTTCTAGAATCCCTTAAAAGGTCCTTGTAATAGAGTCTTGTTATAAAAATCTCAGTATTCCTTGAGAAATTTTCCAAGAGAGTACGTTAAATATCTCTTGACGTTTTTATTGATGATTAATCTGTCTTTAAGGATTTTAGGAATAACATTTTCTCAACTTCTCCTCTTGTTTCCGTTTAGTCTTTATATTTTTGTCCGTAGTCCTTCCGACCACTGTTCATTTTGTTTATAATGTTGAAATTGATGACTTTTTTGTGTGTTTGGTAGTTCGCTGTTGCTGTTGTTTTTTTGTTGTTGTTGAGCTTGAGGGTTTTCATGGTGTTTTGGGTAACATAGCAGGTTTGCTTCTTGTGAAGGTGATGGCAGTTTTGAGCATTGTTGCTTTCGAGAGAACATGAAAGAATTCTTCTTTGGAAAATTGGACCTCGTAGTGCATCCCTTAAAACTATAAATAATAACGTAAATATTAGGTTGAGAATCCCTTTCGGATAGAGAAAGTCGTTGTTTAGGTAGGGGTATTGGTAGATCAAAATGTTGTAATCTATCTATCTATCTATCTATCTATCTATCTATCTATCTATCTATCTATCTATCTATCTACCAACCTATCTGTCTGTCTGCCTACCTGCCTTGCCTGTATTTTATGTGACTGTCCGTCTGTCCGTCTAACCATCCACCTGCCTGTCGGCCTGCCTGCTGGTCTGTCTGTCTGTCTGTCTGTCTCTGTATGTGGATATATACATACATGCATGCATGCATGCATACATAGGAAACTACCGAATGGAAAATCACTGGGGAGAGGCCAGATAGTAGGTTACTCGTACAAGAATCTCACGATCTACAGGGAGATTCTCAGGAACATGTTGAAAAAAATAGACGCGAAGCTAGATATACTAAATTGGTTGACGGATTACTATTGTCCCTAAGAACAAAGAAACCCGTGTGGCAAAAAACTACAGAGCCATAGCATACTTGAACACTGAGTACATACTGCATACAGGTTGTCTGAATATGCTTCTCTAAGACCATTGCAAAACAAATGGTGTGATAACTGATGAACAGACAGGAGGAAAACGAAGAGCCTGGAGCTGTGCTGGACACCTCCTCATTAACAAAGTTATCTTGAAGAAAACTAAGTGACAGTAATCTCTTAACAATAATCTCTCAACAATACGGATAGACTACGAGAAGGCGTTCGACTCTGTTCTACGCTTATGAATGGTAGAATCATTACAATAGAACAAAGCACTGACAACTACTTCAGCAATACCTATGGTTACAAACAGAATTAAGTTATCAACAGGTATATTCCACGGTAATAGTTTATTTGCAATATTGTTTGTTAACAAAATGCCAAGGCTACATGATGGGATATGCCAAAAAAAAGATAAAATTAATATCACCAAGACATTTTTTGTTGATGATCTAAAGTTATATTCTGGTTACAAGAACAACATCAAAAGACAATTAGTCACAACATTCTCACTGGACATAGAAACAGTTTGGGCGAAATAAATGCTCATACATGACAGTCAACGAAGGAATGGTTATCGACCAGACAGAGAACGTATGAATCACTGGCTTATCTAATTTCCCTACCTCTTATGATAAAAACTATAAATATCTCGGAATCGATGATGCTGTGAGTAAAACCAGAATAAGAAAAGAGTTCTTCTGCAGACTCCGAAAAATATAAAACTCAGAGCTGCTTGTATTTAACAAGGCCTTTGCAGCACCAGTGCTCGTACTAACATTTGGAGTATTCGACTGGACAATTATTGAGATCCGCAGCCTGGGTACCAAAACTAGAAAAATACTGACCACCACTGGTATCAATAGCAGCACAGATATGATCTATGTGAAACGAAGAGATGGCAGCTGAAGCATAAAAGCATAATGTCAATCCAAATAGTCTTTCAATGTCACATTGTAATACTGAGACAACGACTGCTGAGCAGTAAAGAAAGAAATGAGTACATTCCATTCATACTCAATATGAAAACAATAAAATCTTCAGAGTAGGGTAAGAAGTGATGAGCAGATACAACTGACTCATGCCACTCAAAGGAGGCTAGACTGGCCTTTGTATCTATCATCGTACGTGAATTAGGCTACTTACCTACAGATTTACACAAAAACCTGGAAATACTAGGTTTTTCAAAGAAAGAACAAATTAAACTAAAGCGCTTTCTCCAAATCTGAAGTATTTGCAACACAAGGAAGATTTGTGTGACATTACAAAGATTCTCCCTCTTAGAGTCTTTAGATGAGCAGTCGCGCACTTTTGAGTGTGTGTTTCAATCAACACAACAATTCAATCACATCTTTGCAAACACCAGGAACTCTCTTAACTCAGAACGTTTTGTCACTTTGCTAGCGACCAGTTTGAACTCTCTCAAGAACTTGAATAAAACTCAAAAAGAAACGGCAGGAGGTGGTGGCGACCCCTGTTGTATTCTTTCGCCCCAACTTTCTTCCTGTTTCTTGAGTAAAAAGCTGCGATGGACTGGCGTCACGTCCAGCTCGGGGGAACACATACGCCATAGAAACCGGGAAACCGGGCCCATGAGCCTGGCTAAGCTTTGAAAGGGTGACGCTTTTTTTTGTTGTTTATATATCTGTGCGTATGTGCATGTGTGTGTGTGATTGAAACTGATAAAATAAATGCTATTTACAATAAATATTTGCAGTTTTATTTTGAATAAACTACCAGCGTGTTTAGAGCAAGACTTTTGAAAGATGTCCTCCTGCTTCACTGCCTCTGACCATCATTCACTCTCACTCCGTTTGTTGTTTGAGTCTTCTTTCGCTCTAGCATGACCGACGGGTCACATTGCGTTTTATTATATACAAGATAACAACGGAGCGAGCTGGCAGAATCGTTAGCACGCTGGACAAGAATGCCCAGCGGTACTAAGTCCGTCTTTACGTTCTGATTTCAAATTCCGCTGAGGTCGACTTTTCCTTTCAATCTTTTGGCGTTGATAAAATAAGTATCAGTTGAAAACTTGGGTCGATGTAATCAACTAGTCCTCTCGCCCGAAATTGCTGTCCTTGTGTCAAAATTTGAAATCAATAACTATAATAAATAACAATAAAAAAAAATATCGCTTCCAAAATCAAAATATATTATTAAATAAATATTATTATTTTTTTTATTTATTTAAGAATTGTCCCAATCCAAAGCGTGGTGGAAACCAACAGGTATGATATTTTATTTTAAAAAGAAATGGAATAAGTGGCTGAGAACCTTCCTGAGCCTGTTTGATGATGGATGTGTATGGTTATAGCTAAAGCGGCTAATGAAGTGCAACGGGTGGGGGGCGGAGGTTGGCATAAATTTAAAATGGAGAAGGATGAAAGTTTTGGTAAGGGGCGATTGTAGAAGAGTTTAGTGTTGAGTTTTAGAGAGTGGCAAGTGGTGGAAGTAAAGATAACATTTGTGGGTTTAAGTGGGAGCAGTACAGAGTCACTAAAATTCAGAGGAGCAGTAGCTGTTGTAGTAGAAGAATATAATCTTTATATACAAATTTATAAAGGTCACAAAAGTGACGGAGGGTACTGACCGGCACCAGCTATCGCTAGAAACAAGAGTTAGAACAACTCAAAAGCCACAAAGCGCTGTACTTAATGACTGACTAAGGGAGGTAAGCCTCCAGCGTACATAGTCGAATCGATCGATTTCAGATTTTGATTCATAGCATCAGCGACTCATAACACCTAGGGTTAAACTCAACTAGCTCTGTCAGTTGTATAAAAAAAACCGTTGAAAACCTGTGCTGATTTTCAAAACAGTAAAAGTGTAGACAACAAATTAAATGGGTGGCTTATTAGCAATTTGAATGTAAAGGCAAAATTAATAGAGATCACTAAAGTGACCAAAATTAATAGAGGTCACTAAAGTGACAGAGGGTAAAATTAATACTGGTCACTAAAGTGACCAGCACCAGTTATTGCTAGAAACAAGAGTTAAAACAACCCAAAAGCCACGATTAAGATGCTATGCACCAAAACCCGAAATCGTACAATTAATCGTATAATTAATTATTATAAACAGCTGGGCGCAATATAATACCACAAAGGAACATTCAATAATCACTGAATGTGACTAAGTGTGCTGAGACACCTACATAGACGCCTAGATTGTATTGTTGTATTGTTGGAAGTGCGCTGACAGGGGAAGAAAACTCCTAATGAGCGAAGCGAGAATCTATCGGACTACACGGTACGCTTCATCAGTGAAAGCCGCCCTATCGACTGGTGTTGGCTAATTCCGCTTGTCAGCATGTATGTATTTACCATAGAAATCTATGGATGATTTAGCGGAATGCCAATGCGTATACAAAAGATTAATAGGCGCAATATAACACCATAAAGGAACATTCAATTTCAATCGTCATTGAATAGGAAGAGAGAGAGAGAGAGAGAGAGAGAGAGAGAGAGAGAGAGAGAGAGAAAATCTATATAAGTGACATAATGATTTGGAAACTTAAGAAATGTCCGTAAGTAGCTGATATATTACATTGTGAGCATGATATGGTGAACCAATATAAAGTAGAATTGTATAATGAGCTGTTATAAAGTAGCGTCCTATAATAAACAATCGGAAAATGGAATTATATAATAAACAGTTATAGAGTTGTATAGGCGCAGGCGTGGTTTTGTGATAAGAAGCTTGCTTCCCAACCACATGGTTCCGGGTTCAGTCCTACTGCGTGGTACCTTGGGCGAGTGTCTTCTACTATAGCCTCGGACCAACTAAAGCCTTCCCAGCAAAAGAGAGCGATAGAATAAGTACCAGGCTTACAAAGAATACGTCCTGGGGTCGATTTCTTCGACTAAAAAGGTGGTGCTCCAGCATGGCCGCAGTCAAAATGACTGAAATAAATAAAGGAATAATAAAATAGACTAATAAAATAATAATAAAATAGAATAAGAAATTAATAATAATAAAATAAACAATTGTAAAGAAGCGTCCTATTATGAAGAATTATAGAGTACCATTGTACAGTAAACAATTATAAAGCAGATTTGTATAATAGACAATTAGAAATAGCAAGCTATAATGAACGCTTATAGAGTAGTGTTGTATGACAAATAATTATGAAATAGAATTATATAATAACAGATGGCCTTCAAAGAAGCGTTATTTAACTCTCTATATGAGATTCTTTCTCGAGACGAATACCTCAATTTCCAAGCTATCTTCAGTATATCGGCGTTAAGTATGATATACAGAATGCAGATACTTTAGTATAATGTACTTTAGTATAATGTACTTTAGCATAATGAACAGTTATAAAATTAGTATTGCATAATGAACGTTTATATATTAGCGTTGTATAATGAAGGGACATAAGATAGCATTGTATAACGAACGATTATGAAGCTTTAGTATGAAGATCATGTTGACTAATTGATAAGGACAAGGTCATTGGAACACTTTTGAAAATATGATAAAAGGAAAAATCTTTCTGGAATAAATGAATAAATGAGTGGAAATTGAACCGGTGAGTGTGTTATACCAAAGTACTATAACTGTCTCCAGACAGAACAAAATAAGAGAATTGAGTGAAGTATTTTTTTTTTTCTTTTGTTGACAACTGTTTCGTAATATATATCCAGGTACACTAACAACGCTGAAACGTCATATACACATACAAATATACATATAGATATATAATTTTGCTGTACCATAATGAATCAGATTGCACTTCAGAACATTTTATACGTCTCAGTTAAATGTTTCCTGACCATGAAATATTCTGATGAAATATTCGTCTATCGTGCCATCGCTGATAGCTCCGGGAGACGACTTTGTAACGTTTACCTTGACGATAACTCGAACTCGTACATATCACGTAACTGACACTGACTCCAACTGACACTGACTCCAACTGACACTGACTCCAACTGACACTGAGTACAACGACTCTACTACGACTGACCCCCACCAACGACTGACTGTCTGACTTTATGTGGCTGAGTCATACCACTTTCTTACGTGGGAAGGAGTATACCATTTTCACTACAACAGAAATATTGCCAATGAACTTTCCACTTTGTCATTAAATCATTAATAATCCGTACTCTGTATCCAATGTGCTCCAGGCAACGTAGAAAGCTGAAGTTTGAAGGGATAGCGATAAGATGCTTCTCGGTGATGCTGGATTTCCTTGGCATGCCTATGGTTAATAATGGAATGGCCTGTCTTATCTTCCAAATGGTAACGACAGAATCAACGATCTGATACAGTAAGTTATTCTAAAAATATCTTTGTTGTTTATTTATGTTCATTTTCTTTCTTTTCGGTTTCATTTATATTTAATATTCATTTATCTTTAATTGCTTCAGTCATTAGACAACGGCTGTATTGGGCACCGCCAAAATGTTTATCAAACAGGCTCGTCCTGTATTCGAACCCGGGACCTCTTGCACCCAAAGCATGTATCATACCCCTAGACCAGCGAGCATTGCTCAATATTGTGCAAAAGAGTAACATTTTTTCACTATGTCCTAAATTGAAACCATACTGAGGTTACACAGCTGGGTTACACAGCACAACGTTTTTAGTAGGCCCGAACATATATGAAGATTAAGAACAAAACTGAACTAAGTATGAAAAGTAGTTGGACTGAGGCATTGATGTATGACGGATCAACATGCGCAAAAACAATGACCTTGGTGGATCTGTTGGTGAGGTAGCTTTACCACCGTTTAAAAGTTTTCCATCTACTCCTGTGAACTTCACTCACTCAATAGTTCCATGTATGTGAAAAAATAGGGAGGTCAGAAACTGAAATGCGAATCAGAAGTAAATTGAATCTGAATTGCCGAATTATATATATATATATTTGCTGATATACTCGTAGATACTTAGAGGCAAATGGTTCCAGAAATTTGTTAATTGTATTGAGTAATGGCTCAGGTCGGGATTTTGATGGATCAGGTTTATGTGTCATTATATGTGTCGTAGAAGCAGTCTTTCACTGATTTGGAAATACACGAATCAAAAGTGAATCAAATGCGACAGAAGCGACATGTACATAGCTAATTCTTAAGAAATCTGGCAAGAATTTTACCGGGGGTGACGGGATGATCAACTTTCTGTTTCTTTGTATTATCTTCATTTACTCTTTTTTTTGCATCAAATATCACCTTCTGTGGTATTGTTATCAGAATACTGTCTGATCAATGAATAGATGACTTCTCTTTAGGAGTCTGGTAGAATGCAATGTCATAACCATTTACCTTAATGTATACGGCTGCATTATGTTTAACTATGGAATATAGAGAAGCCCTACACCAAGGAGGATAACATCCTATTCATCATAATTGTAATTTTATTTTGAATTTGATAAAAAAAAAAAAAATCCAAAAGACTACGTTTGGTTTATTTGCAGACATCCGAATAGGGAATCATCAGAATTCTGATAGCTTTTGGAGAATTTGGCTTCTTCGAGGAACAGAGAAAGTGGCTGGAGATGCTGGTGGACACAGACAAACTATTGGTTGCGCCTCGTGCTTATGTATCTTTGAAAGAATTCCGGATTCCAGCTGAAAAACAATTTCAAAATAAATAGCAAGTGGTACTAAAATTCAAATGTAATTTATTATCATTAATATAGTTATCATCGTTAATGTAGTAACTAAATGTTTAGTAGCATGCGCCTAAAATTCGAAGGATGTTTGTCACCGTGATAAGAGACATTCAACGACCTTTTCGGTTTTAATCTGAAGAGAAGTTTTGATATCATAGAAAATCTTCTCCAAAACCAGACTCTATATTAACGGGTCTAATAAATGTTCAGTATGTTCCTCTGAAAAACTATATCTCTTAAAGAATTAGAGAATCTCCAACGAATACATAATTTCCAGGGAGAAGATTTTTTTTGTATGTCCACATTTCAAGAAATGCATATTATCAGAATTTAAAAGTAAACCACAGGACACTTAGTAAACCATTAACGTCGTGTTGAAGTCGGCTTGGCATCGAACTGATTATCTCCCTTGTGTTTTTGTTCTTGTTTTCTTCCTTACCAGTGTCTCTTGTATAAACGGCATCTATTCAAAAGACAACTTTCAAACAGTCATGTTTTCAGCTTGTAAAAATGGCGAAATAAATTATTATTTCGACCAGGAAAATCTGGGTAGCTGTATTTAACAAGAATTTTAGTTTTTTTTATAATACTATCTTTATTCACTTAGCTGATCGAGTGCTTTTCTGCCCGTTGGAGCCTTACCACACACACACACACACACACACACACACACACACACACACACACACATTTATGTACATGTAAGTGAATTTGGTAGAGGGGCAGTGCAGAATCCTGTTGTGTATACATATATACATACATACGAGGTTGTGCTGAAGAGTTCCTGGCTTTGAGTAAAAGAAAATACAGGAGGTTCAGTCAACTATGATTTTATTCAACATATTCCCCTCTCACATTCACACACTTATTGCAGAGGTCCTTCAGTTTTTCGAATCTTTTCTGTTTGGTTGCTAGCGGCTGCCAGCGTCAATTTTCTGTTCGAATTGATTTCATATTCAGTGTAATGATACACTTTTATAAGATAATTAATGACATGCAAGTAATTTTTGCTATAAAACAATAAATAAAAAGTTATTAGTAATTAAAGTTTGAAAATTTTGGTAATTTTAGCCAATCGTAAACCACAAACACATTCGTGTCCGTTTTGATTGTAACTAGCTGAAACATGACGACTCTTTTGCCCGTTGCCATTGTAACAGTCTTTGAAATATCTGCGAGGAAACATGTGTTGACTGCGCTCTTGTTTACTTGATTCTTTTTGCCATTAAGCATTAAAGTGGTTGTGAAGTGTGCTAAAAATAACAGCTAAATAAGATTGTTTCGATAAATGTTTTAAATTGAAGTTTATTTGCCAACATCTCGCTTAAAGATTTAAGACTGTTTTTCTCTTTTAAATTAGCATAACCATTTATTTACAAGAAAGAAAATTACTGGAGACATAACACATGTTGTTTACAAATATTGACAACACGTGCTATTTTCAGGATGTTGATGACAAAATGTGCAGTCACGCATAAAATGACAGTCTCTAAATCCTGTTTCCTGACTGGGTGAAAATGATCAAACATTAAACCTCTATAACTTTTTTATAACATTTTTCTGGAAAAAATGAAATAACTCCAGCTGTTCAGTTTGAGCAAGTGGATTATTGTGCCAAATTAAAAAATTTTTGGTAAACTTTAACTTTTGGAGGCACTGGCAACCAAACAGAAAAGATCCAGTTTTCCTTAGCCCTGTAAAAGAACTTGGAAGGTTGGGTCTCCAGCCAGGCCTTTCGTGATACCCTTAATGCCAGGAAATTTTCAACAGCCCCTCGTATACACACACACACACACACACACACACACACACACACACACACACACACACACACACACACACATTAATAGCTCTCTCTCTCTATCTATCTATCTAACTATCTATCTATATATATATAGCGAGAGAGAGAGAGAGAGAGAGAGAGAGAAAGAGAGAGAGCAAGAGCGAGAGCGAGAGAAAGAGAGAGAGAGAAAGCGAAAGAGAGAGAGGGAGAGAGAGAGTTTATAAAGGGATTAGAATCTGAGCTGTGTTCCGAGGAAGCACATCTGCGAATAATCCCTATCAAATTTATATATGTGGATGGGTTATCTTTATGAAGATAACTATCCATACAAGTTGAAATTCCAGATCAACTATATTAGTCACTGAGTATGGATATATTGAAACAGAACTGGATTTATGGTATTTTATTGAAACAACTGTAGTTACAGTTGTTTCAATACAGCATGGGAAATACATTTATTGAACATAAATATTAACGAGAGTTAATATTTATCCTCATTTAAACGTGGATGTTCTGTTAGAACAAACTATACTGCGGTAAATACCACGGGAGAACCTCTCATATTGGCTTTTGGTGCAAAATGCACTCTTGTGGTGCGATATAAACAAGAGTGCATTTTGCACCAAAAAGCCAATATGAGAGTTTCTCTCTTGGTGACTAGCGCAGTAAATTTTGTTGTAATAGAACATCTATGTTCAAGTGGGGATAATTTTTTTTTTAATAAATATTAATATATATGAATTCATAATATAATGTACATTACATACATTTTTATAGTACCCCCTGTGCATTTCATCAGACTGAGTCTCAAAAACAATAGACTAAATACTTGGAATATCACTGTATACACAAAGGGTTGTTGAGTCTGATATATTTAACAAAGACTTTCTTTCACCTGACGACGTAGCTCAAATTTTGCATTATTTTGAACGGATTTTTTTTTTGCATTAATGCAGACATGTAAGTAATTTATTTATCATTAAATATGATAGTATAAATTGTTTTCATATTTTTGAGCTACGAAGCAATTTGTCGTGATTATAGGATTTTTCTTATTGTTAAATAAAAAAGGTTCATCAAAATATTTCTGTCATTTATGACTTTATACACTCCTTATCCGTTTCTCTTGTATATTACTATATATTCTATATGTTTTGTAGAATGATACATTAAGGAGTATTTTTCATGAGTACTACCGTATTACTTGAATCCGTATATTATGGCTCATAAATATATATATATATATATATATATATATATATATTTCTCAAGAAGGAAAATAGAGAAAATCACATTTTTGATTGGTGATTACACTTTACATTACCAATGATACCAGTATATTTAGATACAGAAAAAAAGGTATAAGATACATGCTAACACAACGTAAGCATGGCAATCCAAAATAAACTGAGTTCAAAGTAAACTAAGAAAATATCTCTAATAGATGAACGCATATAAAAAGAAAGTTAAGAAAAAATATTATATTCTAAGGAAAACCCGTTTAGTATTTAGCTTTTGATGACTTCAGATAAATATCGAAAGAATAAAAAATAAACATAAAATTCTACATCAAGACAATTAGAAACAGAAATTCTACGTTATGACAATTAGTTACCAATGTATTTAATATGCTAAAAATCTTTTAGAAAAATTATATAGATTGTAGGAAAAGCATTTATAATTAATGGGTTATTTACTATTGAAATATTTAAACATTTTTCTATATCTATTTTTTGTTTACTGTCAGTTTCGATGTTGTTGACGAGCGTACTTGGACCTGTATTAGAAGACTTTTCATTGACTTGGGCTGTCTTTTTCTCTTTATGACGGTGTTCGTTTGGAGGATTTGATCCATTCTAAAGTCCCTTTTTAGTAAAGGGATGTTCTGGAGGTTGGTGTCGAAGGCTTCATTGTTAAGAGGGTTGTGCGTGGATATGCATGGTAGGGCTTTTGGTTGTAAATCTTTAGTATGAGGAGTCTGAGTTTGTGGATGTTGAGTTGTAAGGCACGTTGAAAGCCTATATCAATTAGTGATGGTGGGTAGTCCCTGCTGATGAGTGTAGCCTTTATCTCATGTAGTTGTGTGTCTCTGGTGCTTGTATCAGATACTATTGCAGAAGTCCTTTTTGCCAGGTTGTAAGGGATATTCATTCTAGTGTGTCTGGGATGGCATGAGTTGAACGGCAGATATTGCTTGGAGTTTGTGGGCTTATAGTATATATCTGTTTCTATTTTGTTGTTGGATTTCTTAATGTGGATGTCGAGAAATGGAAGTTGTTAGTGGTTCTATTCCATCGTAAATTGAATGTTTATGTCAAGTCCATTCAGAAGTGCTTGACATTCTTTAAGTCTCTCAATACTTTCATGCCTAAGAATGTAACAGTCATCTGGATATCTTTTCTAGTTGTTTTCTGTGTACAGGGTGAATGGGTTTTCGTATTTTTCTAGTACCTCACGATAAAGTTTGATTTCTAGGTACCTCATGACTAGGTTAGCAAAGGAGGGGCCATTCGCGTGCCCATCGCAGTCCCCGATTTTTGTCGATTTCAAGATAAATTTTAGCCCTTCTGTGACGAATTCTTTTTTGATGTGGTGTGGTAGTTCATTGGAGTAATTCTCCAGCCAGAATTGGATTACCTCTATTCCTAGGCTGTGGGGGGGGGGGGATATTGGAATAGAAGTTAACTACATCAAAGGATACTAGTAGGGTGTTTTTATTTATTGTTTCAGGGAGGTGATTGAGCAGATCTAGGTCGTCCCTTATGTAGCTTTTGATATGCTTGAAGAATGGTTTTAAGAGGGTGTCTAAAAAGTTACTCCTCCCTCGGCTGCTCCTGCTTAAAGCATCAATTCTCTGTACTTATAAAACTATTCCTTCAGATTTACTGCCACCTACATACCAAGCATTCACAAAGGAAGAGAGAGAGAGAGAGAGAGAGAGAGAGAGAGG
>NC_068985.1:124862394-124862929 GCF_001194135.2 Octopus bimaculoides
TACTACTACTACTACTACTACTACTACTCACGAGTCAAAGATTGGAGTCTCTATGTTCTCACCCGATCTGCTAGATCTTACCCTACCGTGACAAATAAAAAAAAAAAAAAAGGAAAATGTAATGCTGGAAAGCCCCTACAAAGACGGGATTGTCACGAGTGGAATGCTTTGATCTTAGGCATACTCAGTCAAGGTAGACTTAGGGATAAATAAAACCAATGAAACCAGTCCTCGCTGTCATCATCACCATCAACATTAACATCATTGCATCTTTTATTTTATCTTTTCGTTGTTTCAGTTATGAAACTGCGACCATGCTGGGGCACTGCTTTGAATTTTTTAGTCGAATGAATCAACCCCTGTACTTATTTTTAAAGCCTGGTACTTATTTTATCTCAATCTTTTGCCGAACCGCTAAGTTACGGGGACGCCAACACATCAACATCGGTTGTCAAACGGTAATGGGGGTGCAAACACAGAAAAACACACACATAGATAAACACACATACATACACACACACATTATATATATATA
>NC_068985.1:124863628-124865767 GCF_001194135.2 Octopus bimaculoides
TATATATATATATATATGCGTGACGAGCTTCTTTCAGTTTCCGAATACCAAATCTACTCAAGACTTTGGTCGGCCTGAGGCTATAGTGAAGGACACTTGCCGAAGGTGCCACACAGTGGGACTGAACCCGGAACCATGTCGTTGGGAAGTAAGCTTCTTAATACACAGCCACGCCTGCACCTGTCTTAACCCTTGTATCTAACACTCCCCAGTTTCAGCTCAATAAATTCCTCAAGATGCTCCGTCTATGACACCCTGCTTCTAAAATGTTCCAAACCGTTGGTGCTTCTACGTGGTCGCACGCTCAACTACAAATGATGATGTTCATTCAAATGAAATTCTGCCGCCTTGAAAAAAGGTAAGTCACAACGAATAACATGGTCCTAAATGAGCGAAAGGACAGGATGGTCACAGCTTGTCCGACTGTGGTCACAAGTTTGCTCAATCAGAGCCAACCTCAACAGCATCAACTATTGTGTATTATCTTACTGGATCACCTGATCTATGATTTTTATTTTTACAACACTATATTATAAATCTCCAATCGTATTTGGTCTTCAGTTGTGCTCAGTGGATTCCTGATACTTTTCGAGTCGATACGCAACAGAGGTATCGGAAGCGATACCAAGAACCACATCGTATGACCCTTACAATACCACCATAATACTGTTTCTACGGAGCTTGTCCTGACCGTTCTTGTTTTCTTCTTCCATTTTTTTTTCTGTTCTTCTCTTTTATTATTTTTCTCGAAGAAGCACTGTCCGAAACTTTGAATACTAATTTATCATTATTTTTGTTGTTTGTTTTAATTTCTTCTTTACTGCATAAAAAAACTGCTAAACACTATGAAGTCTTGTGTTTATATTTTTCTTTTTATTTCGTGTCTGATATCGTTTCAGTGAAGGCGCGTGTGCTTAGGGTACTCAGTTCGCGATCGTAAGGTCGTGAGTTCAATACACGACAGCGTGTTGTGTCCTTGTGCAAAACACTTTATTTTTATTTCACGTTGATCCAGTCCACTCAGCTGGCAAAAGTGAGTTGTACCTGTAGTTGAAAAGGCCTAACTTGTTACATTCTGTGTCACACTGAATCTCTCTGAAAACTACGTTAGGAGTACGCGTGTCTGTGCGATTGCTCAGCTAATCGAACGTTAGTTTCATGAGCAGGTTGTTACGTTGATCGGATAAACTGGAACCCGCGTCGTCGTAACCGACGGAGTGCCAGATATCTTTTCTCTGGTTATTTTACCGTAGTGACGCGAACTTCGATATCATCTAGAATCTCGGATTAAACCTAGTTCGGATTACACAGGATCTAATATATGCTATCTTCAGATTCTAACACTATAATTCAATGGGAAAGCAGTTCAGTTAATCGACCAACCCGAATGTTCATAATTGAAACCGATTGAGACCCATTATTTAGTTGTGGGGAAAGTAGTGTTCGTGAAGAAACAAGTGACGGCTGTAATATTGGTTTCAAATTTAGGCACAACGCCAGCAATTTAAGGGAAAGGTGTAAGTTGATTACATCAACCACAGAGCTCAACTGGTACTTATTTTATCGACCCCGAAAGGATAAAGAGCAAAGTCGACCCCGGCGGAGTTTGAACTCAGAACGTAAAGAGAGGCGAAATGCCACTAAGTATTTTACCCGATGTGCTAACAATTTTGCCAGCTCGCTGCCTTAATGACGGCTATAATATTAATAATGGAAATTTTAGCTGGGACGATGGGGTTCCAGTTGATGCGGACAATACTGCAACTTACAAACATGTTCACATACAGGCGCACGCGCGCACACACACACACACACGCGCACACACTTACATATGCGCACATACACGCATATAAACACATTCTGACTGTGGGAGAATAAGAGAGTGTGATAGGTATGTGCTTGCAGAATAAAAATATATAAACACACTGATATTTAAATTATATGTACAAACATGCATGCATTCATCTCACTCACACACACACACACACACACACACACAAACACGCACACACACACACACAAGCACACACACACACATACACATACATATATACATATACAGATATGCATATATATATGTTAGTATGTATGTGTGAACACGTATATGTATGTGTATGTATATATATATATGTATATATA
>NC_068985.1:124874936-124875956 GCF_001194135.2 Octopus bimaculoides
CGGCCCATTGCCGGGCTAGAGTGGCCACCCTTCTCGTTATCTCGTCCCAGTTCTTCTCCGTTTGGAGGTCTGGACCAAACCAGACCCCGAGCATCTCAACCGGACCGTCAGTCCAACGTCCCACGACGGAGGCGCTACTTGACGGCATGGGGTTGCTTCTCCAGGTGCCGAGCCGCAAGCCCACTGACTTATCCCGGTTGATTTTCGCTCGCGTTACCGCTTCGTATTCTCTCAGTGTCTCGCCGACAAGCTCGATGTGCTTTTGGCTAGACACTATGACGGTGACGTCGTCCGCGTATGACGACACGCTCGTCCCGCATCCCAACTCTCGCGGGATAGGTAGATAGAAAGATAGACAGGCAAATAGATAGATATAATAGAACAGATAGATAGATAGATAGATAGATAGATAGATAGATAGATAGATAGATAGATTGATAGATAGATAGATAGTGGTTACGCTAGATATATAATCGCCATGAGACATGAAATGCTTTAAAAGCACATGTCCATTTATTTCTAATACAGATTTGTTTATATAGATAGAGAACGAATTCTTGTTGATCTATGGCTAATTTCCTCAAATATTTGCCATTAGCTTTCTTGAACAAATTATCTAACAAAACATCTTATTTCGTACAATGATAAACCATCTGTAATAAACCATCTGTACAATGATAAACCATCTGTAATGAACACCTACATTATCTGATAGAAGCTATTGATGGCGTTTTAATGAAAATATATCAATATATGTTTTCAGAACTAGGCTAGATTTTTCCATATGCAAACATGCTTAAGATACAGAGACGTTTGTTTTATGATTTGATATGTGGTGGTGTGAGGTTCAGTGTGTGTGTGTGTGTGTGTGTGTTCGTGCGTGCGCGCATTTGTGTGTATGTGTGCGTGCATGTATGTTTGTGCACGTGTGTTTGTGTCTGCGTTTATGTACATGTTTGTGGGTATATGTATCTTTATGTGTGTAAATGTATGTGTATATATATATATATATATATATAT
>NC_068985.1:124876686-124877534 GCF_001194135.2 Octopus bimaculoides
ATATATATATAAGATAAACTTACTTGGATGGGTGGCGTTCAATCATATAATAATATATAAATATATATGCATATATACATACATGTACATAATTACACATATATGTATATAGATATGCATATATGGATACAGGACGTTATAAAACGTAAACAACATGAAATATGAAAACAATATGAAATACGAAAACATGGAATACAAACTTTTTTTGCGAACAACGAAAGAAACAAATGGAAAACAATACAAGTAACGTAAAGATCGACCCTTCATCAGTTGTCGACTGTTTATCTACTCCACATTTTGAGCAATTGCGACAAGATGTGTCTTCGAGAAAGCAAAATAAAATTTGTGATTTGCGGAGGGTCAAAGCTGGTAACAAAAACAGGACAGTGAAAACAAACAACAGTAAGGGCTGCTAAGCCATAACGAATGGTGGCGAGCGCTGGAGGAACAAGCTTTGACAGGAGAAAAGATAGGAGAGGAGACACACACAAGAATACGTGTGATCTGTGTGGCACATCAAAAGGAAATAACGAAGCTCAAGCTAGGAAAAGAAAGATGACCGGTGGTCACGTGTGAGCAACGAGAGAGTAAAGGAGGAAGAGTGAGAAAGAGAGAGAGAGGAACACATAGAAAACGGTGAAAGGGAGAAGAAAAGAATTAGAGAAAGGTTGAGAGAGAAAAAACGAAAGTGGGAGATGGGGATATAATTACACACACACACACACATGGATATATATATTTATAGAATCATATACTGACATATACATATTTACATATATGTATGTATATACAAATATATATACATCATACATATGTATGGCATATATATGTATATATATATATATATA
>NC_068985.1:124879882-124885289 GCF_001194135.2 Octopus bimaculoides
ATATATATATATATATATATATATATATACGACGGGATTCTTTCAGTTTCTGTCTACCAAATCTATTCACAAGGCTTTGGTCGGCCCGCGGCTATAGTAGAAGACACTTGCCCAAGGTGCCACGAAGTGGGAATGAACCTGGAACCATGTGATTGGTAAGTAAGCTACTTATCACACAGCCACTATGTATATAGACACGCAGGTATGTATGCTTGTATGTACACATACACATATACACCCATAAATATATCACATTCATTCAATGTGTTATTCTCGCACAGTGAAAAATGCAGTTATGTATTTATTTAGCAAACTTTTTCAATCTCATCCTTCCTCTCTTTTTCACACACATTCCGTAGCTCCTTCTCTGTCTCTGTCTTTCTCTCTCTCTCTGTCTCTGTCTCTCTCTCTCTCTCTCTCTCTCTTTCTCTCTCTCTCTCTCTCTCTTCCCCCCTTCTCTCTTTTTCTCTTATTTTCTACCTCTGTCAGTGTTTTGAATGGGCATATGTTTGTGTATCTCCGTGTGTGTGTGGTCATTTCTATATACTTTTTCGAATGCGTGCGCGTGTATATAAACAAAAGTGTTATTCCACATTAATCTTCAAATGGAAGCTTAACGATTCCTTTTGATGTTTTTCAATGTGACTGGCTTATGACTTACTTCATAAGCGATCATTTGCCGAATTAGTTACGAATAATCCCTTGACTTATAAACAGTCACGCACAAACACATATACTCACACATACACATACATACACACATACAAATACTCTTGTTCGGTAATTTAACCTCGTACACACTAACGCATTGACATTTACACATGTAAAGCGAGAGTAATATACAGACATAGACTCATACATACATACATACATACATGCATACATACATGCATACATACACACACACACATACATATATATGTATATATATATGCATATATATGCATATATATGTATATGTGTGTGATTGTGTATATATATGTATATATGTATATACGTATATATATGTGTGAGTGTGTGCGTGTGTGTATTCATATATTTGTGTGCATTATTTATATACATGCATTAAGGCGGCGAACTGGCGGAGTCGTTAGCACACCGGAAAAAATGCTTAGTGGTATTTCATCCGTCTTTACGTTCTGAGTTCTAATTCTGCTGAGATCGACAAAATAAGTATTAGTCAAACAGTGGGGTCGGTGTAATTAACATATTTCCTCCCTTCACTCTAGCTGGCCTTTTACCAAAATTTGACACCATTATTCACACACGCGCGCACGCACACACACATACTCACACACGCACACATACTCATATATATATATATGTGAGTGTATATATATATATATATATGTATGTATGTGAATATATATATACATATGCACATATATGTGTGTGTGTATGTGTGTGTATATGTATTATATTATATTATATATCAGTTGACGGTAGTGGCGGCTCGTGTATAGCACCCCCTATTTTCACTCGATATTATTAATAACATTCAATATAATGTGTCCTTTTTTCAATAATTCTTTCTTTATCTTTGTACATTATATAATCCTTAAGCTTAATGTCAGTAGCCATCCCCTAGTTTATGAAAAAAATACAAAAATCCTTGTATACAACTGTGCGGTTCACAGTTCCAGCAACGCGGTGTTTGGCTGTTGTGCGCATGCTCACATGTCCGAGATAGGAAGCTGCACGCTAGGAAGAAAGAGTACTGTAGTTCACGCCGTGCCGACCCTGGTGTGCAGGTGAAAGGTAGTGTTTCTTTTTGTCTCAGCGTGTGTTGTGATTAAAAATGTGTTTATATTCTTGAATGTGATAAAGTGTAGAATTAGATTATTATCCTGCTTCCAGCTACAGTGTTGCTGTCAGGGTTTGAAAATTTGGGCATATTCCGCCCCCCTTATTTTGTGTGTTAGGGGAGATTTTTGAATAACAAGGCGGAATTCGCGGCAGTGTTCAGTGAACAAATTAAACACATTGCCCGGCAGTGGCTAAAACGCAAACCGACCAAGTTCATGAATAGATCTTCTTTTTATACGTTTGTTTCCTTTTACACAATATTAAAACAACGGCTAAACATTTTCTGAAGCAGCATTCCCACTAATTTTATCTACGAGCCGCCACTGGTTGACTGGTGACTAAATGTTTGTAGTCTTAGCATTTCTGTAGATGGCAGCAGTGGCTTGTGTAATACACAGAAAACATATATGGGACCTTGACAGCTTTCATATGTGTTACTTCTTTGCTAACTATAAACTCTTGCTTACATACGACTGATCTAGAAGTGGCATCGCTGTAAGCTGAGTGGATTATTAAACCTCCTAATGAAAGCAGTGCTGTGTTTTTGTGCGTATACAGGGTTGGAAATGCCCTAGCAGATCTACAGAGATATTCCAAACGTTCCACCCTTGACCTGCTTGTAGAACAAGCTTGAACATGACACGCCTACCAATGATCCTTTATCGACTAGAAATTATAGCTAAATATCCGTCAAAACATATTGCACTTTCTTAAAAATCGGAAGGACATGTTTGATAATGCTTTCTTAGAGATATTATTTATTCAAGCATGTTGTATCGCATTCGGGATTATCACGTTATTTTTAATAAAATCTGGGTATAACAGAGAGGATGGTCACGGAGAGGAGCTCTTAAATTATAGGTATGTTCGATCAGACTGATCGAACATACCTGCGATCTAAAACTGGTGTTCAATATCACCAATAACTTACTTGGGAAACAAAAACCACAAATCCTCGCAAACCTGTCCAATAAACTGTGACATTTAATGATGCTCATGTTTCATTAAGTAGAGTTTGTGTATGTGCACACGTGCATGTCTGTGAAAGCGTGTCTTATAAAATACCAGGAGCTGCGGTTTCCTGTCCAGGAATGGTCCCCTTAAAAACGTATAGTGTTAGAGCACAGTACGTATGTATTTGAATGTGTGTATGTATATGCATGTGCGTACGTGCATATGTGTATGTGTGTGAAAGTGTGTTTGTATGTGTGCCTTTAAAGAGTTTGATAAATATAATACGAACTGAATACTACATACTCGCCCCCTATGTATAATATATATTTTGGGGGAAGTCTTTTCTTTAAATTCCTTCGTTTCTTTTTCCTTTTTTCCCTTTGTACATTTTTCTTTCTTTCTTGCTCTCTGTCTTTTTTTTCTGTTTTTCTTCTGACCAAAATCTGCAGAAGTTTTCTTTTTCTTTTTGCTTATTGAAAAATTCCTAACCGTTTTTCTCATCTGGTTCCAATAGATGGGGAAACAAGTGGAATTTCTTTTATTCTAACAAAATAAACGAAAAGAAACAAAAAGGGAAATATAATGACAGACAGAAAGAAAGAAAGCAAGAAGGAAGGAAAGCAAGTTAGAAAGAAAGGAAGAACGAAAGAAAAATCATTCACAGCACCAGAAGAAAAGAAAATGTAAGGCATGGATTGCAGTGGGGAATATAATAAAACAAAGAGAAATGTCAGAGAAATACAATGATTCTGAAGAATGTGGCGAAAGGAACTGAAACAACGGAGAGCATAAGGATACATGAAACAAAATTAAGAATATTCCGAAGAATTCCATAGAGTCCCTTGGTTTGTATTGGTAAAGTAAACCAAAATAGTCTAAAACAATCGGTTTGTCATATGACTAAAAGATAGAAGTTATGACATGCACATAACTCCCGTATGGACACAAAATACATACACATTTAGACATAAACATACATACATATATACATACACACACACACACATACATACATACATACATACATACATACATACATACATACATACATACATACATATATATATATTACACTCCTCAATAGAACCACCATCAGGAAGCACTGAGCGTATCCTCTCTCTGCGCTTCTTAAGCTCTTCTGGCCCAGTACATCTACTGAGCATCTATGCTCCCACTCTCTACAGCTCAGAAGAGACCAAGGACCAAGTTCTACAAAGATCTGAACTGTATCATCAGAAACATACCAACCAACAAAAACACCTATCTTCTAGGAGATTTTAACGCTCACGTGGGGTCTGACCATGACTTGTGGCCCATTTGTGTCGGACATTTTGGCATTGACAATATGAATGACAATGGTCAGAGACTGCTTGAATTTTGCACATGCCATAACCTGTGCATCACCAACACATTCTTTGCCAACAAGCCATCTCATAAGGCATCTTGGAGACATCCAAGATCTCACCACTGGCGTCAGTTTGATCTTGTCATCACACGAAGATCCTTTCTGAATTCTGTCCAACTGACCCGTAGTTACCACAATGCGGATTGTGACACAGATGATTTACTAATAAGCAGCAGGGTGAGGATTCTGCCTAAAAAAGTCCATCACTCAAAGAAAATGGGCCGACCACGCATCAACACTGCCAGAATCTCGGACCCTACACCGCAGAAACGTTTTGCTGTTTCTATCAAGGTTGCCCTCAGTAGCTTCCCATCCTCCTCTGCTGAAAGTAGGTGGAATTATATCCAGGAACATTTGTATACCACATCAATAGATACTTTCCGCATGAGTGAAAGGCATAACCCGGATTGCTTCAGTGCTGAGCTCTCAAAGTTGAAACCAGTTATCGAAGCAAAGCGCGCAGCTCTGATGCAATACAAGAGTGATTCTTCTACAAAGACACTCGAAGAACTCAGAAAGGCAAGAAATAAAATCCAAGTGACTACCAGACGCTGCGCAAATAGGTATTGGAAAGAAACCTGTCAGAGTACCCAGTTAGCTGCTGACAGTAGCGACACCCGTAGGATGTATGCTGGTCTGAAGAAGGCCCTCAATCCATTAGCAACCAAGTCATTCCCTCTGAAATCAACTACTGGAGATCTCATCAAAGACCAAAGCAAGCAAATGGATAGATGGATGGAGTACTACCAGGATCTCTACTCACGGGAGACCACGGTCGCTGAGGTTGCAATCGAAGGTGTCAAGATCTTGCCAGCCATGTGCAAACTTGACAGTCTGCCATCCATAGCAGAGCTCACCAAGGCTATTGACTCCCAAGCCAGTTGTAAGGCTCCGGGAAAAGACGGCATCCCCTCAGAGATCATCAAAGCCGGCAAAAATACCGCCCTGCTTCAGCACTTTTATGAGCTTCTGTGTCAGTGCTGGGAAGAGGGTACAGTCCCTCAGGATATGCGGGATGCTAACATCATTGCACTTTATAAAAACAAAGGTGACCGTGATGATTGCAACAATTACCAGCACTGCTGGAAAGACCTTTGCCCGCGTAATCCTGTCCAAGCTACAACTACTTGCTTCTCGAATTTATCCAGAATCGCAGTGTAGCTAAAAACCAGACTGGATTATTTTATGCGCAACTCCATTGTCTCCCGAGACAAAAGGATGCCAACAATATATATATATATA
>NC_068985.1:124886281-124886914 GCF_001194135.2 Octopus bimaculoides
GTCTAGAAAGTGTTAGTGTCACCTTACGTATTGTATGATTTATGCATGAAACATAATCCTATTTTATGCAGTCATATCTGCTTTCACATACACCCTTGTGATATACATATGTATGTATATATATATATATATATGTATTAATGAGGGTTGTGTAAATACCTACACACACACACGCACACATACATGCACAAACACAAACATATATATGATTATATATAAGTATATATATATATATGCATATTTATATAAGTTTGTATGTATTTTTATATACATATAGATATTTGTGTGTATGTATATTGTATATATATGTATGTATGTATATATATATATGTATATATGTAGGTATAAGTATTTACATAGCACCATTCATACATGCGTATATATACACAAATATTTATATTATTTAGAAGGATGTATATATATATGCATATATATGTATACTTATATATAATCATGTACATATATGTGCATGCGGGTGTGCGTGTGTGTGTGTGTAGGTAATCACATATCTCCATTCATACATATATCCATAAATATGTATATTACATGGGTGTATGTGAAATTTGATATGACCTAGGCGTAGGAGTGGAAATTTTACCGGTGAGTGTGTTAAATTATAAGGCACTAAAAGAG
>NC_068985.1:124886924-124887512 GCF_001194135.2 Octopus bimaculoides
ATGTATGTATGTATGCATGTATGTATGTGTGTCTTTCTGTCTTAATTTATCCCCCACCCCTGCTTGACAACCGGTGTCGGTGTGTTTCACATCGCCGTAAATTAGCGTAACGACAAAGGAGACCGATAGAATACGTACTAAGTCAGTCCTGGAGTCGATTTGTTCGACTAAAAACCTTTCAGGCATCCCCCAGCATGGCCGCAGTCATATGACTGAAACAAGTGAAAGAAAATATAAAAGAAAACACACACACACACACACACATCGAAGTAAACCGTCACTCAGACCATGGTTGTTTTTATATACCACATTCTTTGTTTCTATTTAATGTGATTTATGTCTAGAAAGTGTTAGTGTCACCTTACGTATTGTATGATTTATGCATGAAACATAATCCTATTTTATGCAGTCATATCTGCTTTCACATACACCCTTGTGATATACATATGTATGTATATATATATATATATATGTATTAATGAGGGTTGTGTAAATACCTACACACACACACGCACACATACATGCACAAACACAAACATATATATGATTATATATAAGTATATATATATATATGCATATTTATATAAG
>NC_068985.1:124887899-124889175 GCF_001194135.2 Octopus bimaculoides
GGCACTAAAAGAGAATGACTTCCCGACAACAGTATATACATATATATATATATATATATATATATATATACATATATATATATATATACATATATACGAGGTCTAATCAATAAGTACCAGGGGTGCTGCCATAGTAACGAAGCTAAAGTATGCAGAGCGAAGCCGCTAACCAAAGATTAACGTTGAATTCTGCTGTGCATGCGCACTAAGTTTTAACGTTCTAGCTCACTTCCGCTGTTTACAGCAGTGCTTGGAAGGAAGGTGTGTGATCGCCATGGCGATACCTGCTCTGAGGCCTACACAAAGATGCAGAAAATGTATGCAGAGGAGTGTAAGAGTCGCACACAAGTGTTCGAGTGGATCAGACGTTTCCAAGATGGCCGAAAAATGTCGAAATTGACGAACGTTCTGGAAGACCCACAACCAGGAGCACTGAGAAAAAAAATCGCAAATGTGCGTGCAGCTATGAGGGGTAATCGCCGAACCACCATCCGTGACTAATCAGAGGATGTGCGGATTAATTACGGTTCAGTTCAATCCGTTATCACTGAAGATTTGTGAGATGCGTATCTGTGAAGTTTGTACCAAAACTGCTTTCAGCTGATCAAAATGACACTCGGGTTTCAGTTGCACCAGGTCTCCTTGACTGTGTCGAGAACGATGAAAACTTTTTGAAAACTATGCGTAGGCGTCTGAGCAGGTATCGCCAAGCTTTTGGCACTACACACCTTCCTTCCAGTCACTGCTGTAAACAGCGGAAGAGAGCTAGAACGTTAAAACTTAGTGCGCAAGCACAGCAAAATTCAAGGCCAGTCTGTGCCAAGCGACTTCACTCTGTGTGCTTTAGTGTCGTTACTAGGACAACAGTCCGGATACTTATTGATCAGATCACGTATATATACATAAATATGTACACACATATATAAGTGGTGTGTGTGTGTGTATAGAAAAATGACCTCTTTTGATCATGAATGACCATTCGCAGCAGATTTCCTCGTCAGTCGGTAACAACAAAATCATAGTTTCAGACACCTTTAGTACCGAGACTATCCGAATTCAGCTAATTGCCAGGAACTTAGGCTAAAAGAATTAAGCCTCTGGGAAAAGCAAACGAATGTATAGAAGAGCAAATCAAGAACGGAAACGAACGGAAACGAACGAAAAGCGAGAATTATACGCATACAACCGAACGCCTTTCGGTTATACAAAGCACGGAGAATAATTATACATTACAAATACGAATAGATAAATAACAGTAAGGTATATATATATATAT
>NC_068985.1:124889576-124892183 GCF_001194135.2 Octopus bimaculoides
CTGTGACAGACATTCTAACATAGCAGACGTTGTTAGCAGATAAATGTTAAAGGATTGAAAAGTAGCCTGAAAGTTCTTTAAAGTGCAGGTGGACGTGGACGAGGGTGATATTGCGTAGCTGAAGTGGTTGCAGGTGGGACAGCCTGCGTTAGTAGTTGTATAATATGGCAGCGTGGTTGTTTGTCTGACTATGTGATCGTGTGTAGTTGTGTGTGTGTGTGTGTGTGTGTGTGTGTGTGCATAAGTGTGTGTGTGTGGTTGTGTTAGTTTTGCTTTACTTAGTTTGAAAACAACGCAGCTATGGTTTGCGATGCGGAATTCTTTACCGCAGGGCCATTCCTGTCTGTTTTACACACACACACACACACACATACACGCACACTCACACATTCACTCACTCACACATACCATGCATACACACACACTCACGCATACGCACACTCTCTCTCTCATACACATACGCATACTCATACATATACATACATATGCGAATACATAAAAGACACAACCACATTTGGCTGTCTGTCTGTCTGTCTGTCTGTCTGTCTGTCTGTTTTCTGTCTCTCTCTCTCTCCCTCTCTCTCTTTCTCTCTATCTCTCTCTCTTTTTTGTACATCGTTTTAAAATATATTCTTTTTTCTTTCATTTAGCTCTAATTCATAACATTGGTTATCTATTTATCAAGTTACCTAAAGATATACTTAGTTTCAAACAAACCCTGTTTTAGTTTCTTAACTATGAGCCTCTCCTTATTCTTACCTTAAAGTACCTACCTACATATTCCCAGATTCCCAGAAATACACTTAAAACTTTTATTATCATTGCTCAGCTCAGCTAGTCTTACTCTCTTTAACCTCATGCCAAACGAATAAGAGAAGAAAAAGACCATATAACGTTCAGACGTTTCTTGGACGAATTCCTCCAATGAATTCCAGATAAAGCATCTCTACCCGAATATATACCTGTAAATAATAATTCTTTACTCGAATGAGTAATGATGTCCAAATCATGATTGTAACATGAAACTTAATTAAATGTCTTCTCCAGGTGATGCTTTTAAATTGGTCAAGATCTGAGCCAATTCTGACAGAAATCTATCTACGTACCCAAGTATATAAGTATATCGTTTCTTATACCTAATCTCTCTTGTTTTAATCTCATTACCAGGAGTGTAAGCAGTGCTCATAACCCTTTACAGGCGCTCTGAGACTGGTGAAGAGTGTAAGAGGATAGTATCTTTAACTCGAAGAGGTGGCCAGTTTGTTGGCAACAAACTGGATTCCGTTAAAGGTACCCAAGGCATCAAATGTTCTAACTTGGCGATGGATCAAGTCTACAATCCAAGTTCAGTCGTGGCCAAAAGTTTGGAACATAGGTCTGAAAATTAGAATTTTTATAGTAAATACCCAAATATATACATTGTATATATTTGAATTGAATTGTACTTGACAATTTTAATTTTTAAAAAGTGTTCCAAACTTTTGGTCACCTCTGTAGGCCTTGGTGGGATTTGAACTTAAAAAGTAAAGAGCTGGAAAAAAAAAATACTGCGTCGTCCTGTCTGTTCTTAGAGTTAATTTCGTCAATTCACTGCCCGAAGTTGATGTTGTTTTTATCGAACTCCAAATAAAAATAAATAAATAAATAAATAAATTTTAAAAAAATAAAAAATCAAGTTAAAAATCGGCATTTGCAGGATTTGAACTCAGAGAACCGTGGTATTCTAACCGACCTTCAAACCACTCTGTCAGGCCAAGATATTTCAGTTTGGCCATCAGGTGTATGTAAGACAACATTAACGAATATACCCCGCTTTTTTATAATATTGTAAGGCAGTGTGATTTGATGCAATTCCCCAAGGACAAGATGATAATGACTGGAACACTCGGTCAGAGCAGACCTGGAACAAAGCAAATACGACAACAATAACAACATTAATGTAGGAGCTAAACCGGTCTAATTTAATGTGGAATGTTCAATAAAGCTACTCTACACCCGAGTGCTTAGGATGATTTCGCTCCCGCCACGGGCCACTTCTTCTCTACATGAATGTGGATGTTCAGGCTTGAATCATGCATACAAAAGCCTATGCACGCATATATATATATAATATATACATACATGCATATACACTGATATCTATCTATCTATCTATCTATCTATCTATCTATCTATCTATCTATCTATCTATCTATCTGTCTGTCTATACAGTGTCTATCGTACAGCGTCCCACCATTTCCCACCATTTCGAACAACTGCTATCGCGTGTGGGACGAGTCGGTCTATCAGCCGAGTCTATCGTGAATATTGTCGCGCCTCCTTCCTTTAAACGGGAAGGAAGAGCTATTTTCATCGTACTTGTGGCTATGGCGAAAGAATGTGTATGGTGGACGCGTCTGAAAGGTCTAGAGACAAAGACTTTCCTCTCTGGGCAATCTCTCATCAACTTCTTCAAGTATCACCTGAAGAGGAAGTTGAGAGTAGAAAGGGAAGTCTTGTCTAGTGAATGCTTCAAAAAAAGATGGGTGAATGTAGCAAGGATGGCACGTGTGAACGACGGAGCCATCTTGAGCATAACCCTATGAACAAGAAAAAAAAATAAAACAA
>NC_068985.1:124892504-124894975 GCF_001194135.2 Octopus bimaculoides
TTTCCTTCCTTTCCCCCTTCCAAAAAGAAAAGCTCTACATTGTATTTGTCCCATCTTCGTTGAGCCCTGTGTGGCTAATAAAAGAAATGTATCTGTCTATCTATCTGCTTGCCTGCCTGCCTGCCTGCCTGTCTGTCTGTCTGTCTGTCTGTCTGTCTGTCTGTCTATCGAATCACAACAAAGCAGTGAGTGCGCCGGGAAAATGCTTAGCTGCATTTCAGCCGTCTTCATGCTCTGAGCTCGAATTTTCCTTTCATTCTTTCGGGGGTCGATAAAATAAGCAACAGTTTAATACTGGGGTCGTTATAATCGACTTAACCTCCACTCCCACACGAGATTTCTGGCCTTCTGCCAAAACTTGAAACCATAATATTGAATCGCAATGAACGGATGTTAACTAGGAATAAAACCATAAAGAACTAAAGTGCTAGGAACTAAGTTGTCTGGATCATCTTAAAGAACTGAGACGAAAGATAAGGTTTCGCACTGACATGCCAACCACTTTGTATAACAAACCTTTCTTATGTCCAATCTGTGGAATTTTCTGTAAGTCGTTGGTTGGATTAATGTCTCATAAAAGTCATAGGCATCCAAACAAAAACAAAAGAAAAAGTGTTGTTAAATGTTCTCATACGTTGAAATCGACGGTGGAACCCCTCACACACAAACATACATACACACAGACAAAACATAATTACATATGAACACACACACGCACACATGCATACACACATAAAAGAGCTATGAGTGGTAGATGTGAAATCAATTAGATACGGTGCATGTGACATTGACAGAACGGCATAACGATATGAAGTATTAAAGGAGATATATGTGAATGTATGTGTATGTATATGGAGAGGGAGTGAGTGAGTGAGAGAGAGAGAGAGAGAGAGAGAGAAAGAAAGAAAGAAAGAAGTGGTGTGAATATGATGGAGTTTGATTAAAACAATTATTTCATAGCGATAAGGAGGAGATAAGGAGACGCCAGAGGGGTAAGTGGTTTTACGGAGTGTTTCAAATAAAAGTTAACAACAATGTATTGGTTGCGATGTTGGTGTCAGTAGTGGTAGTGGTGGTGGTGGTGGTGGTGGTGGTGGTGGTGGTGGTGGTGGTGGTAGTAGTTGTGAGTGATTCTAATGAGAGGAGGATGGTGGTCTTTGTGGTGTCTATCAAAATTTGACATATTTGGTGGAAAAAAAAATGGTGATTGAAAAGAAAGAAGTTAAGGAACGTTTAGAACATGAGACAACAGAGAGAGTGAGGGAGAGAGAGAGGAGGAGAAGGAGACAGATTGAAAGAGAGGGGGAAGAGGGAGAGAAGCGAATTGAGAGGAATGAGAGAAAGATAGAAACATCTACTCACACATGAAAATACAAAAAAATGGGAGGTTGATTATTGTCAAATGGAATGATAATAAATATGATAAATAGAGGGAAAGTGTAGTGGAATGAAATAATATAAACACAATACACACACACACACACACACACACACACACATACGCATGCATGCACGCACACTCACACACACACACAAACACATACACACATATGTATATACATATACACAAATATATAGATACTCACACATACATACACATACATACACACACATATACATACACACATATATACATATACACACATATATACATACTCACACACGCATATATATATATATATATATATATATATATATATATACATAAATATAAATTCATATGTATGCCTGCTCACACCCACATATGTATAGTCATGTGTGTGTGTGCGTGTGTGTGAATTAATAATATCGAAGGGTAATTAGAAACATTAGAAATTTCTACTACCAGTGGCCTAGCGTGTAAAAATTTAGTCCATGGACTATATATTATTCATATAAATACAGTGTACATATAAACACACAAGAAGTATCCATCTAGAATGAGGGAATCCTATGATGGATACCTCTTATGTGTTTAAATGTACACTGTATATATATATATATATATATATAATATGGCACAAGGAAACGACAACTGAACATACAGGGAAACCTGAAGAAACACACACAATGGATGCAGACATGCTCAATTTTTTGTCAGTTGTCGACCAAATATTATAATTTCGACACCTTTCAATAATAATGTTCAATTTGGCGGTGTCAGCAACAAACCATAATAGACGAACACGAAATGAAAACAGAAAAGACAAGCACAATAACAACAAAAAAAAAAGAAAAAAAAGAGGTGGTCTCTAGACCGAGCAGTACAAAGGACGACTCGTGAGGCGGACGGAAGATATATATATATATAACGTAAGAAACAAATAAGTAGAGCGACAAAAAAAAAAAAAAAAAAAGGCAGAAGAAAATGACAGAGATATATTCGTATACATACACTGTTTTTCGGCTTGGCAACAGCAATAAAATAAGACTTGTTGCGTGAAGTAACATCCATAGGCAAAATGGTGGTCCTTTCAAACTTCATATATATA
>NC_068985.1:124895064-124896685 GCF_001194135.2 Octopus bimaculoides
ATATATATATATATATATAAATAATTTTAAAACTTATTTTAAAAGTTAGACAATCCAGTAGAAGAAACTGAATTTTAAATGACGAATCAAGTGCGGGGAAAAAATGTAGCTGACCCATAGAATGGTCAATGTAGAAGAAAGAAAACAAAAATGGGTAGCTTAAAAAACAAGGTCACGGGATGTCTTTTGAGAGGTGAAAGAATGAAAGAATGCTAGTGGTAGCGAGATAGCGGAAGAGTGAGAACGCAATAGAGGGTATTGAAACGTTCGGATAGATAGATGACACAAAGGCGAACAAGAGAAAGAACAATTAGAAGAACAGGCAAAATGACGGGTCACTCTTGGCTTTCTTTCATCAGTCAAGTCCCAGAAGTCACGACCATTTCGGACAGTTACACTTGAGATGGTTCGATCTGGTCGCTCCCCAACAAGTCTAAGCTAATAGCATTAGACCCCTTTGTAAGATAGCTAGCGAATGTGTACCACAACAAAGACCCCCCCCCCAAAAAAAAACGGAGAACATGGTACACAATTACGAATACAAGCAACAACAAATAACAATAGGCGTCTTTCGACTGAGAACGAATCAAATTGACCCGGCGAAAGCCTAAAAAACGTAGGAGATGGACACAAAAGGTGTTGGCGGTCGGCAGTCAGGCGAAGAAAGAAAGATCATGGCTGGCCGGACACCGGTCACGTGGAAGGAGTAGAAATGGGTAGGGGACAGCAGGATTGAAGGATTAGAAAAGAATCAGAGACGAAGACCTCACATCGACCTCAGTACTCAACTGGTACTTAATTTATCGACCCCGAAAAGATGAAATGCAAAGTCGACCTCGGTGGAATACTGTATAGTTAGATAATAAGAAAGTATTTGATTTTATCTTTTACTCATGGATAATAGAATCACTAGGCCTTGCAAAGGTTCCATCTACACTTAATGTTTAGAGACTAACATCAGCATTATATACAGAGCTATCGATTAAAACTGAACCTGCTATTATTGTCACTAATAAAGTTAGACCATCGAGAATATCTCAGAGTGACAGCCATTATGTGTAATGTCTTTCTTCCCGACAGGCTACCTCAGATGTCATAATCGAAAACCAGACACAACCAATCACCAGGCCATGTGCATTCACAATTTAATAAAGTAAAGATAAAACGATTAAGAACGAACCTTAAATTTACCGGCTGGTCCTATGGTGACAAATTAACTGTGGATATAAAAATATTCTCCCATTAGTAAATTATTATTTTCTTTTTTGTAAGGACTTAAATGGGTTTAAAGCTACTGATGAGATTTAATGGGCATTAAGTTGCAGATGACATTATGAAGTAGAAGTCTATTAAGAATAATTAAGAGTGATGATTCCGTTAATAAAGTTAATTCAGTAATATAAACATAGCAATAAATAATTAAAGATATAGAATAAATAAATAAAAGTAAGTAGGTTAATGATATATAATGTAGGGGATATTGCCATATGTTGTACTGAAAGTGCTGAATAAAGATATACAGGAGAAAGTTATAAAAAATGGAAATTAGCAGAAAGGGAATTACATTTAACGAGGAAGCGGGGATGGTTGAAATGCATTAATATGTATATATATATACATA
>NC_068985.1:124896785-124897571 GCF_001194135.2 Octopus bimaculoides
CTTGTTTATATTAATGTGTGTGTGTATACATGCACACATAGACACATATATGTGTGTAGCAAAGTATCTGTGTGTGTATGTGTATGTGTGTCTAGATAGATAATTTAGGAGAGAGATAATAATGGGCAGCTCGAAGGGCATATTTTACAAAAATGTAAACAAAAGACAGATGGTTTATTCAGACAAATTTTTCCTTATTATTTCCTCTCCACATTTATAATAATACATGGCCACCGACAACACACCCAACACATCATTCCAAAACCGTGACACCACCATCACCGCCATCGCCACCGCCACCGCCACCGCCACCGCCATCGTCATCGTCATCATTATCTTTACAACCCTCGCATTCTTCACAGTAATCTGAAAGTAGACAAGGAAATAGCGATACAAACCACCACCACCACCACCACCACCACCATCCACCAATATCCCCGCCATCAGCACCACCAACATCATCGTCTAATATGTCAAAAGGAAACAATATAATAAAACAATTGCATGTCTGACTATTGCCACCATCACGCCATTCCACTCTCTCTCTCTTTATACTCCTTCTGCCCCTCTCAGACATCCCCGTTTTCACCGCTTCATATGTTCACACTCGCGACATCTCACTTGTTCCATACATAATTGCTCTTCCATTCAAGTATGAAATTAAGAAGAGATGATTCTTCCTCTTAAAGATAATTCTCTTTTGGATTTATCACCAGCAATACTCTCATTGTTGTTGTCGTTGTTATTACTATTATTATTATTATTATTATTATTATTATTATTATT
>NC_068985.1:124897581-124898961 GCF_001194135.2 Octopus bimaculoides
TATATATATATGTATGTATGTATGTATGTATGTATGTATGTATGTATCAAAACCGAAAAGCAATAAAGATAAAGCGAAAGGGAGGATTAATTAGGAGGGGTGTTATATTAAAGAGAGAAGGCAGTAAAATTCTAATTTGAGAATTGTATTGGTTAAGTACGTGACTGAAGTGTTATATGGAGTAAATTTTGACTTCTTAAGAAAAATAAGGGAAGAAAACTTCAAGTGTATAAAGGGCCAATAAAAAATAATTCGATGAAGTGCGGAGTGTTGGGGTCAAAAATAAAGTATGAAGTCAGAAATAAAGTAAAATAAGTATGAAATCCTAATATGAATAAAATTTAGAGGGGTTATAAGTTAATTGATTAAACATATAATTGTGTGAATCTTAATATCCTTGATTGCGAATGTCTGATTGTTACGAAGAGTGGGGTAAAGCAATGTATCCACAGACGTGTGTTAATATCTACCACCACAACAGAAGTATAACTGCGCTAAGTAGAATAATTGATTAGAGTTCAGTGCAAATGTGGTGAGCTGGTAGAATCGTAAGCACCCCGGGCAAAATGCTTCGCAGTATTTCGTCAGTCTTTACGTTCTGAACTCAAATTCTGTCTAGGTCGACTTTGCCTTTCATCTTTTTCGGAGTCGATAAATTAAGTACCCACCTGAGCCCTGGGGTCGATATAATAAACTTTCGAAATTGCTGGCTATGTGCCAAAATAAAAATGGAGGAAAGTTCAATGTTGCGGTATCTACGAGGTGCTTAGAATCAAATGAATAAAGATGAAAGGAGATGGCTATTATGAATAAGCTTGACTTGATACACACACACACACACACACACACACACACACACACACACACACACACACACACACACACACACACACACACACACACACACACACACACTCACACACACACACACACAAACACACACACTCATACTAAAAAGTAATTTATTTTTAGTGCTTCTTCATGGAGAAAAAGGATGGGTACATAGCTTTTGTTTACAGCATCCGAAACTAGAGAAAGAAAGATGGATGGGAATTATCTTCCAAGCATAGACTTGACCTGTGTGCTTAAGACGCTCGAAGACCAGGTGATGGTGTTAACAGTATTAGAATCTTAAATTAAAACGTACTGACAGCTGTGAGTTGCGTGGTTGTGCGCGCGCGCGCGAGCGTTTGAGTGTTTGTGTGTGCGTGAGTGTATGTGTGTGTGTAGTATGTGTGTGTGCATATCTATCTATCTGTCTGTCTATCTGTCTGTCTGTCTGTCTCTGTCTGTCTATCTATCTATCTATCTATCTATGTGTTCACACACACACACAAATACATACATATATTTATTATATATATATATATATATATATAT
>NC_068985.1:124900169-124900968 GCF_001194135.2 Octopus bimaculoides
AGTTGAACGAAGAAAAACTTGAGCTCATTCACTTTGGAAAATAGGGCACACTCAAACAACCATATACACTAGCGTCGGGAGACCTACTTGAACTGTCGGATAATATCAGAGACTTAGGTGTAACTGTCGACAGCAACCTTAGCTGGAGTGCGTACATTAACAAAAAAGTTGATGTTGTCCGCAGAATGTGGTCATGGATCCTCAGGACTTTTCAATCTAGGGATCATGAGACCACCATCCTTCTCGTCTCTACATTCGCTAGGCCCCACCTCGGATACTGCTGCCCATTTTGGTCCCTTCCAGAAAACAAGACATAATGAGGATCGAAGCGCCACAAAGATCAATCACTAAAAAAAAATAAATTGCATGATAGGATTTGATTATTGGGCTCGACTTAAACAACTGAAACTATATTCTCTTTTCAGTGATATCCCGAAAGAAATTAAAGTACCTGGACAAATTCCTCTAGGAAATACCGGATAAACCACCTACACCTGGATACGTCTCAACCAACAACAACTCTGCCTGAGTGGTCCATGGAGTCCCGAAATAATTGACTAAAAGACTTTTCCAGGTAGTGCTATTGATATATATATATATATATATATATAATAACAACAACAACAACAACAACAATAATAATAATAATAATAATAATAATAATAATAATAATAATAATAAATGCCCGGATGTAGTACCAGGCAATGGCTCTCATGGCTTCTGATCTTAACTGATTGCAAGTGTTATCATGTACATTGTTTTGTCTTGGTATAAAAGATGGGCTACAGCAAATATTCTG
>NC_068985.1:124901805-124903111 GCF_001194135.2 Octopus bimaculoides
ATATATATATATATATATATAAATATATGCAGGTTGCATAAGGTAGTTGAAGACATACCTTTCTTGCGTCATTGTTGCATTTTTGCTAACTCTGTATAATCTTTGTTTCAGAAAATAATAATGGCAGATCCTCAGCTTACTAAAGAAATGAAGAGGCATAGTTATAGTGGTTATAAAAGCTGAGCATAGCGATTTAGAAATATCTCGATTTTTAAAAGTTGCCAGATCTTTCGTCTACAAAGTTTGCAGGGAGTTAGAGACTGAAGACGGAAACGTATCACCAGTATCAAAGCATAGAAAGCATTCTAAAAGCTCTGAAATCATCAGAACACCTGAATTTATCCACCAAGTTCAACAGACCATTGATTACAACTCCAGAAAGTCCATGAGGTCAATTGTAAAAGATCTCCATGTCTCAGATGGAACAGTCATAAATGTTGTCCACGAAGAGATGAGATATGTCTTTTATGATAAGTAAAGTTCAATTTGTCAGAAAAAGCAAAAGAAAATCACTACATCAGATCTAAAAGGCTCTGAAAACAAACAGAAAAGTTCAGCAGCAGATTTGATTTGGTTTTTCTCAAACGAGAAAAACTTCGACCATGATCGACAAGTTAACGGAAGAAATGACAGATGGTTATGTGCAGACCCCTCTGAAGTTCCAAATGCTTTGCATGCAAAATTTCCTGCAACTGTCATGGTTTTAGGGGTTGTCATCGATGAAGGACATGTAATGCCTCCTTACTTCTTTCCACAACGCCTCAGAGTTAACTCTGCCACCTACACTGAGGTCCTGGAAACAATTGCTAAACACTGGGTAGACAGTGTATGCAATGGCAGGCCATATGTGTTTTCAGTAAGACTCTGCACTATCACACATGATTATAGTAACACAAGAATGGATAGCTGAAAATTTTCATGATCACATAACTCCTAACATTTGACCTCCTAATTCCCCAGATCTCAATCTATTGGATCGGTACAGTGAAATGCCCATAACTCCAAAGATTCTTTGAAGGCGGCCATAGTCAGAGTAATGTCCAAAATGAACTGGGACCACTTGATTCAAGCATATAGATGATTTAGATTTCATATAGAAGCAGTTGTTGAAGTTGAAGGTGGCTTTATTGAATAACATTATAGAAAAGAAAGTTTATTTTTATCCTCATAGCATTTTGTGATAAATAAAGTTATTATCTATTATTATATATCTGCTTTTTTTTTATAACCATAAATCTGTCTTCAAATATCTTATGCACCCTGTATATATATATATATATATATATATATATATATATATATATAT
>NC_068985.1:124903585-124906830 GCF_001194135.2 Octopus bimaculoides
CCATGCTTGCGCTTGTGCATTGTTAATAAAACTAATTGATTTCTATGCAAATCTCACTAATCTTAACTATAATACATAATCCCTTTCAAACTTTCCTTTCGATGAGAGTAATTCTTTTTTTTTTTTCTTTTTTGTCCTGCATCTCCAGTGTGGGTCGAAGTCTATGCGATTGAGAGAGGGAGAGAGAGAGAGAGAGAGAGATGGAGAGGGAGAGGGAGAGAGAGAGAGAGAGAGAGAGAGAGAGAGAATCGATACTTTAGACCAGTGTTTCTCAACCATTTTTTAACCTATGGACCCATTGTATTTCTATTATACTAGGATGTATCCTCCTAGTCATTCGGTGTTTAAAAGATCCTAGGGTTAGTACAAAAAGTCTTTGTGTTTTTAAATTTTGTATATTGTAGAAGTATAACTAATTTGTTGGAGATAAATTTTAACAGCAATAATCTTGTATGGGCTCCAATAGCCATATGGACGCCGAGTAAGAACCGCTGTGCACGACCATCAACGATTACTGTCTAACATTTGTAAAGAGAGATAAATATGTTTGAGAGTTATGTCCCTTTGTTCGTTAGCAGTTTACATCTAAACTGTTTACACGCAAATAGGTGAGGGAAGAACTTCATTGCCATGTATGTATGTATGTATATACACACTCACGCGCACAAGCACAAACACAAACACACACACACGCACACACACACACGCACACACACACACACACACACACACACACACACAAGCACGCATGCACACACACACACACTCGCACAAGTATACATACATACATAACAACCGTACACGCGCGCGCACACACACACACACACATATGTACATATATGCATACATATGTGGAAGCGCGTGGATTAATGGTTAGAGTGTCAGCATCATGATCGTACGATTGTGGTTTCGATTCCTGAACCGAGCGATGCGTTGTGTTCTTGAGCAAAACACTTCATTTCACGTCTCTCCAGTCCACTCAGCTGCCAAAAATGAGTGACGCCGTGATGGACTGGCGTCCCGTCCAGCTGGGGAACACATACGCCATTGAAACCGGGAAACCGGGTCCATGAGCCTGGTTAGGCTTTAAAAGGGCGCATTTATTTATTTTATTTTTATACATATATATAAAAGCTGGAGGTGGAAATAGCACACAAGTAAGTCTAAGGCATTTCAGTTCAAGAGGGAATTTAATAAAAAAAAATGATTAAAAAAAAAATATATATAAAGAAAATATTACCGATTTCGATGAATCTCATCAAATATCTCTTACTCTTTACTTGACTGTGGTCATGCTGGAGCACCGCTTTTACTCGAGCAAATCGACCCCAGGACTTATTCTCTGTAAGCCTAGTACTTATTCTATCAGCCCCTTTTGCCGAACCGCTAAGTTACGGGGATATAAACACACCAGCATCGGTTGTCAAACGATGTTGAGAGGACAAACACAGACACACAAACACACACACACATATATATATATATACATATATACGACGGGCTTCTTACAGTTTCCGTGTACCAAATCCACTCACAAGGCTTTGGTCGGCCCGAGGCTATAGTAGAAGACACTTGCCCGAGGTGCCACGCAGTGGGATTGAACCCAGAACCATGTGGTTGGTAAGCAAGCTACTTACCACACAGCCACTCCTACGCCTATCAGTAAAACTTTATAAAAATTTGAAGTAAAAACAGTTTATCTTCGGTTCGGGGTTCAAGAACATATCTGGAGATTTTTCGTTACAGTCTTCTTTAAATATAGTTTGGTATAGAGTTCAAAGTGTTAGAGAGTGAGAGAAGGTGTATATATATGTACATACATACACGTACCTTATACACGAGACATACATATTTATCACTCATATTTATACATATATAAACGCGTGGCTGTGTGGTATGAAATTTTATTCCTAGGTACATGGCTCTTTCTGTGTGACACCTCGAGCAACTTTCTTTCACGATAGCCTCGGCCGGACCAGAGCTTTGTGAGAGGGTTTGGTAGACGGAAACTGAAAGAAGCCCGTCGTATATGGGTGCGCACGAACACACACACACACACACACACACGCACACATTATGTGAAAGTCAATGTCTTTATGTGTGTTCGTGTGTTACTTATAAATTCGAAATCTACTGCACCGACCCTAATGAAATTTGGAACACAAAATGCAAGCCTAGGGAGAAGGATAATGCTGTGTGTTTCATACAATTTCATGGACCAAAATTACTGAACGGTATCGGTTGCGTGTATGTGTCTAAATATATATATATATATATATATATATGAATATATGTATGTATCTCTCTTTCTCTCTCTCTCTCTCTCTCTCTCACTCTATCTCTATCTATCTATCTGATTGTACATATGTGATTTTATATATACACGCACAGGTTCGCATAAAAAAGTATACACACCGTGTGTGTGTGAGCGCATGCATGCATACATACATACATACATACATACATTCACACAAACATACGTGCATACATACATGCATACATACACACACATACTTATATATACATACATATATAAACACATACATATATATATATATATACATTCGTATATATATATATATATATATATATATATATATACATACATATATATATACATACATACATACATTCACACATACATACATACATACATACATACATACGTACATACATACATACATACATACTTACGTACGTACATTCGTACATACATACATACATACATACATACATACATACATACATACATACACACATACATACGTACATAGAAAATTGCTGAGTACCTTGTTTGAAAATTATTTATAAACCAAACCGGGTTGAAACACTTAACATTTCGCTGTTTGATGATTGCCTTTCAAAACAGACCCTACAAAACGAGGTTAAAAAGTTATATTTGGAGATATTCGACGACGCTGGCTTTTTTTTTTCACTCTGTCCTTCTTTCTGTTCGTTTATCCATGTTTATATATCAGTGTAAAGGAATACGCAAGGAAGGAACCCGCAGCTGTTGAGAATCCGTATGGGGCCCAGCTGTTGAGAATGCAGAGTTATGGTTCTTAGGTGGTACTGTTGAATGCCATCCATAACGGCACATGCAGCGTCTTGGGCTGAGAAACGATGTAGGGGGCGGACACAGGTGTTTTGAGAAAACGTGTGCGGTTATGTGTGTTGCATATGTATGTATGTATGTATGTACACTTACGCACATACACGCACATATATATATATATATATATATA
>NC_068985.1:124907450-124908786 GCF_001194135.2 Octopus bimaculoides
ATATATATATATATATAGTTAAAAAGGGGTTAAAAATGTATACAAATTAAAAATGCTGGAAACAGCACGAATGTATGTTTTAAGATCATTTGGCAATCCTATACATATGAGCTCCACTGACTTTGTTGCCTCATAACTTCTAGAAAAATGGGTATGTTTGTTTTTATAAGACTTCTTACAAATACACTTCAGATTTCATAAATTCCGATTATGACGGAATATGTGGTGACAAATTTTTTTCCGAGGAGTGAGTGGGGTCAGGAGTTTCGGAAAATTCACACGAGACGGTTTCTTTACTCATAACATTCAGAAAAATGAGTAATTTCATAATGAAATTTTCTATAAATACCTTCCAGCGCGTGTAGATTACGATTATATTGGAATTTAATATGAAACACACACACACAAAAAAGAAGAAGAAGAAGATTGTTGCACTCGTACTCATATGTACTGACACACATCACGCATATATATATATATATATACGAAATGTAACACGAAATTTTGATAAAGATTGTAGTATATGTTAGTATGTGTGCGTGTGTGCTCGCTATTTTTCTTTTCACATCAAATTCCGATATAATCGTAATTTACTCCCTCGCAGAATATTACATTATTCCTATTCACCTATCGCATTATATTCCTCCACTTTTAGTTTTCTGCTAATTTCTTTCTTCCTCCTCCTTCTGTTTCTATAAATTAGCTTTGATGTAATATCTATTAACGGTTTTTAAAAAAAATAACTTACCAGTGTTCCCTTCATCATACATGCAGTAATCATATTCGATTAAAATATCTTATTGATGCGTTTTGTTTCTCCCCCCGCCCCACTGATGAGAAGATTGTATTGTTTACATCATTTTATTCTTTCTGGAATAATACCAATGTTTTCTTCGAAACATACGTCGGAAGTATAAAGATTTAAGCATCTCAAGTCATGAACATTATTATTCTTAAATTAGTTGAGGTCTTACAGCTGTTTCTAGGATATCTATTCAAATTAAACGATCTATTATGGGAAAAACTAGGGGTTTGTAAACAGAAAGCAGAGCTGCCAACCACTGATATATCATTTTATTTTTTAGTTAATACTATATATGTGTGTGTGCGTGTGTGTGTGTGTGTGTGTGTGTGTGTGTGTATCTTTTACTCTTTTACTTGTTTCAGTCATTTGACTGCGGCCATGCTGTAGAACCGCCTTTAGTCGAGCAAATCGACCCCAGGACTTATTCTTTGTAAGCCTAGTACTTATTCTATCGTTCTCTTTTGGCGAACCGCTAAGTTACGGGGACGTAAACACACCAGCATCGGTTGTCAAGCGATGTTGGGGGGACAA
>NC_068985.1:124909062-124914729 GCF_001194135.2 Octopus bimaculoides
ATATATATATATATATATACATATATACGACGGGTTTCTTTCAGTTTCCGTCTACCAAATCCACTCACAAGGCTTCGGTCGGCCCGAGGCTATAGTAGAAGACACCTGCCCAAGGTGCCACGCAGTGGGACTGAACCCAGAACCATGTGGCTGGTAAGCAAGCTACTTACCACACAGCCACTCATATTTGTTATAATTTCTTAGTTTTACTTGTTGCATTAAATTAGAGAAAAATAATATTTTACTGAATTATATGTGATGCTGATTAGAGGATTTTATTCTTGCATTTTTCGGTCTTTATTGATTCACTGTCTTTTATGTAGGTGTATATTTCTTTCGATAATTAAATGAATTTATCTGCATAAAAACTATATTACCTTCCTCTGAAAAAAACTAAGTAAATAAAAGTGAAACATCAATCGTGTTATTGGTGTGTATATGTGTGTATATATGTACGTATGTATGAATGAATGTATGTTTATGTATATATCTATTTATAAATATATGCATGTGTGTATGTGTGTGTGTACGTACGTATTTATGTGGAAATACATATATATATATATATATATATATATATATATATATACGTACATGATTGCATACATACAAAAATACATGCATTCATACATAAATACATACGTACATACAAACGGACAGACAGACAGATAGACAGGCAGACATGCATGAAATTATGAATAATAAGAGTGTACACGAGAGTGTTAAACTATTTGTAGCGTAAACCTGACACAGAATGACATGCATTTTCAAACTAACCGGCAGTTTGTTATCAATCTATCTTCTGATATATTTTGCCGACAGCGCCATATTTCTCTCTTCATTACACGCACGCTCGCACAACACACACACACACACACACACACACACACACACACACACACACACACACACACACACACACATGCCTATATGTGTGTATTTGTAAAAGATTCTGACACCATATTTACATGGGCGACACTTGTCTCTTTAAACTGTAGACAACATTAATTTGACATTGTCGACACTGCCATATTTAAACTTCCGACATCTTGCTTCCTTGTTAGTGCCAAAAACCACGTAATTTAGCTCTGAGCAAACGGTTTAACACTTTACCAAAAAGACCAGAGAAGACAGATAAATAAAATTATAGGTCCCTGAAACTGACCCTTTTTTTCATAGATAAATACGCTGTTGCCGGCTTATGATCATAGGGTGTCAGCACGCCAATAATGGACGTTCTGGATGTTTGCTAACTACACTGTTACTTAACTATTGGTGACTTTTGGCTCTTGTTTACGCTACACTCGAGTTAGAGTGAGTAGACCTACAGTGAAAAAAAAAACAACCCGAAAGCAAAGTACAAACACAAAAAAAATATTCAATAAGCACAGGCATGGCTGTGTGGTAAGAAGCTTGCTTCCTTGCCACATGGTTCCGGGTTCATTCCCACTGTGTGGCACTTTAGGTAAGTGTCATTTACTATAACCTCGGGTCGATCAAAGCCTTGTGAGTGGATTTGGCAGAGGGAAACTAAAAGAAGCCCGTCGTGTGTGTATACATATACATATGTATGTGTGTGTTTGTATCTATGTTTGCCACTCCCATCAACACTTGGCAACCGGTGTTGATGTGTTTATGTCCCCGTAATTTAGCGGTTCGACAAAAGAGACCGATAGAATAATTACTAGGTTTAAAAAAAAAATTAAGCTCTGCTGTCGATTTGTTCGGCAAAAGACCCTTCAAGGTGGTGCTCCAGTGTGGCCGCAGTCAAATAACTGAAACAAATAACATATAAAAGATAAAAGATTCCAGCCAAGACCTTCCCGTCTTTTTCGCAAAGCGATGTTTTTCCGAGAATTTGATTTGAAGGAGATTTGGATATTACTGCCAACGTGTTGCGCGACCACAGAGAGGCTTCCTCAAGCTGTTGCTTTTGTTCTTCAATGTCATGCCCCTCATGGTCGCACAGATCTATTATTTAAAGTATTCCAAGCGTAACCATCCCATCTACATAGGGGTATTTAGGAGTAAATTTTTAAGACAATATGTTATGATTTGAAGGAGGACAGACTTGACACTTCTAACCAATTGAAGAAAGCTAACGACCATTATGGTCTGTTGTTTTATGACACTCCTGTCAAAGGATGAGACGCAACCCCACCCCACCTTGAAGTCGGTTGACGTAATTTTCCCAGCGACACCAACGCGTTCCTTCTCGCAGAACATCCGTTTGGAACTTAAACAGCTGAAGATAATCCCTAGAAAGAGAGTCATAGTAGAAGAGACCAGCACAAAGTTGGTATACTTGATGAGTAAAGGTTAACCTAGTCTTCCGTCTCCAACTCAGACGAGGTGTACAGGCTAAGGGATGAAAACCCTATCATTCTGAGATAACTGTTGAAGATACCTGCTGGAAACCATTGCAATTTCAGTACCTTCCGACAGTATTGTTCCCTTCAGTGGTGAAGAGCAACATCGATACTTTCAGAGAATGTCCAGGTTCTTTTGTCCCTTCTTGTGCGTTATTTTCCCCTCCAGTTGTCCATGCAGCCACCATACCAAACCAGGGGCAGCTTTGACCACAGTAACCATTCAGCATCCATTTTGTTTTGCTGCCCACTAGGAACTTGCTCTTTGGTCACTGGACTTTGATCTTTCATTCAGTGTTCCTGCAATATCCAGGATGAAGCATTCTCTGCTTTACTCTCTAGTTTACCAAGAATTACTCGATTAGTACATTGTATATTTAGCTTCAAACTAACCATATCCCTTTCGGACAGAAACACACTACACATCCTCGCTCTTCCCATGATTCTCTAGATGCAGCTTCACCATGGTACAGAGTGGTGGTCCGTGGCTTAGTGGTTAGGGTTTTGGACTCATGATAGTGAGATTGTGGTTGCGATTCCTGGCCCGGGTTGACGCGTAGTGTTCTTGTGCTAAACACTTCATTTCACGTTGTTCCAGTCCACTCAACTGGCAAAAATGAATAATACTGCGACGGACCGGCGTCCCATCCAGATGGGGAATATATACGCCATGAAACTGGGACACCAACCCTTATAAGTCAGTATCATTCGAGAAGATAACTTTACCATTTTTTTGTTTTGAAATGTATTACCATGATACAGAATTCATTGCACAACAGACTCACGTCTAAAATTATTGCAAATTTGACCAATGCCCCTTTTAAGGTAGAGTCCAATGCTTTGAAAGGCAATACCTACGAATGACTGGTCTCTCTAAACAGAAAAATATCTAATTATTCTTACTGCCTTGAATACTTGATGAGCTACAGCTTAATGAGCTTGATGAGCTGCCTTGATAAGCTACAACAGCATTGCACATTTATCGATATATATCCTTACATTATTCATAACCCACGTTGCCGGTGAAGGCGCGTAGCTTAGTGGCTAGAGAAGTGGGAACTTAGCTCACGACTGTAAGATCATGTGTTCGATTCCTGGCGGCACGTTGTGTCATTGAGCAAGACACTTTATTTAACATTGTTCCAGTTACACTCAGATGGCAAAAATGAGTTATACCTGTAATTCAAAGGGCCAGACTTGTCACTCTGAATCTACCTTAGAACTACGTTAAGGGTACACGCGTCTGTGGAGTGCTATCCACCTACACGTTAATTTGACGAGCGGGCTGTTCCATTGATCTGTTCAACGGGAATCCTCGTCGTAACCGACGAAGTACCAGTTAACCCACGCTGGGTAAATATCTTAGTTACTGATATCCAGCTTTTTTGGTAGGAATTCTTTTGATAGCTAAGAGGCGTATTCGAGAAAGTGATGTTAGATCCTTCTCAATTGAAGGTTAACCAATACTACTACCTGCTGTCTCACAATAAACAGTATCCCTTATGATACTATCAGTATCACACACATTAACCACGCCTTAGTCATGTAGTTATGCAATAGGGCCTTTTTAAAAGATGAATGATTACTGAACATGCTCCCACATGGTGATGTACTTTCCCTCTTATCTGCGTCTAGAATGGTGGACGCTGTCAGCGTTTATCAACGGACATATTGGATAGGATAAACCAAAAACCACACACACACACACACACACACACACACACACACAAATCACACACAAGCACACAAAAACACATACACAACACAAACTCACATACGCTCACAGACACGTAATACATATCTGCATGCATGCATGTATGTATGTATGTATGCATGTATGTATGTATGTATGTATGCATGTATGTATGCATGTATGTATGTATATGTGTTTGTGTGTGTGTATGTATGTATACACACACATTAGAAGTGTGTGTGCGCGGGTGTATGTATACACGCGCAAATATTATACATATACATACTTATACATATATATTTGGATGTATATAAAATATGTTATATAATATACATATACGTGTAAATATATATATATACATATATGTGTGTGATATACATTATATATATATGTGTGTGTATGCACGTGTGCATACACACAGGCACACACACACATATTGAAAGAAAGGGTGAAAGAGAGAAATGTGTGTGTGTGTGTGTGTGTGTGTGTGTGTGTGTGTGTATTGATAATTTGCAAGGGAAATGTCGCTTAACACTTGAGGTTTTTGACGTAATACCATGCCAAGCTCCTTCCTACTTTCTCAAGCGCAACCACCTACTGCCGCTTCCTTTCTTCATATTTTGAAATTTACACACACACACACACACACACACACACACACACACACACACACACGCACACACACACACACAAAACACACACACACACGCATTCATACACGCATAGATAAACACATACATACATACAAACATGCATGTGTATTTTCCATTCTTTTACACACGCACAATCGCATATACATATTTTCAGAATTACTAGGCCTTACACATACATCCATCCATACATACATACATATACATACATACATACATACATACATACATACATACGTACGTACGTGTGTGTGTGTGTGCGTGAAAATAAATATTCAATTATATATAAGTTTAATTATGCACTTTGGAATACGTAACCGTGAGATAATTTGAATGTGAAAAAAATCTGTTTTTTCAATACATATTGTATTTGAAAATGATCTTACGTGAATGTACTTTTGAAATAACTTAACTGCAACGTAAACAGGATAACGCAGTCTCTTCTATTTATTGCTACTACTGTACACCTCTCGGCTCTTGTGAAATACACAAACACACACATGTATGTACCAATTCCTCCGTTTTTCCCTTCTTTGGACTTTCCTTGTTTCCGACGAAGAGCTCCGCTCGAAACGTCATATTTTCTCTCTTTCCTTTCCCGAGCATCTAGTAACACAATCTGTATCACGTCCTCGCGTTGTTTTTTGTTGTTGTTTTTTTGTCTTTTTCCTTTTTTGAACCTATTCACACGCACACACACACACACACATATATATATAAGCGCACCGTCGGTTACGATGGCAAGGGTTCCAGTTGAACCGGTCAAGAGAACAGCCTGCTTGTGAAATTAACGTGCAAGTGGCTGAGCACTCCTCAGACAGGCGTGCCCTTAACGTAGCTCTCAGCGTGACACAGAGTGTGATACGGCCCTTTGAAATACATGTACTACTCATTTTTGCCAGCTGAGCGGACTGGAGCAACGTGAAATAAGTTGTCTTGCTCAAGGACACAACGC
>NC_068985.1:124916968-124917370 GCF_001194135.2 Octopus bimaculoides
GAATATGTTTAGGTGTGTGTGTGAGATGTACGTGCACCCCGGTATATATCACTTTGTGAATTTGAATTTATATAAATGTCTTGTTATGGTAAACGTATTTACGTTACAATGCATACACACATACACACACGCAAATGTATAAATGTATGTATGTATGTATGTATGTATGTATGTATGTATGTATGTATGTATGCATGTATGTATGTATGTATGTATGTATGTATGTGCGCGTGTGTGTGTGTGTGTTTGTATACATTTACACGCATATACATATGTATGTGTGTATATACAGTATCTCACAGAAGTAAGTACACCCCTAAAAAACTTTCAGTAAAATTACCATTACTCTGACATTCTATTGAAGGAATTCAAAGGAAATTTATGCAGAGTCAAATCTATTAT
>NC_068985.1:124917380-124919635 GCF_001194135.2 Octopus bimaculoides
ATGTATGTATGTATGCATGTATGTATGTATGCATGTATGTATGTATGTGCGCGTGTGTGTGTGTGTGTGTTTGTATACATTTACACGCATATACATATGTATGTGTGTATATACAGTATCTCACAGAAGTAAGTACACCCCTAAAAAACTTTCAGTAAAATTACCATTACTCTGACATTCTATTGAAGGAATTCAAAGGAAATTTATGCAGAGTCAAATCTATTATATATGCAAACATTATACAAATTTGGAACACAAAACAATTAACATTTTCGAAGATATGAAGGAAATATTAATTTTCAAATGTTACAGAAATATGTACACCCTAAATGAAATTTGCTATATTCAATATTTTATCCACTTCTGTTTTTTTTTTACTAAATCAAGATATTGCTGATAATTTCAATTCTAATAAATTATTTCTCCTGGCAATTTTGCACCGATCATTATTATTGTATCTGCAGGAATTCTGATTTGTGTACTGTGGTGAAAATCTTCTTCATTTTGATTGAAATGGCACCAAAAAGAAAAGAATTGTCTGAAGATTTGAAGAAAATTATTTTTAATTTGCATAAGAATAGCTTAGGATACAAGTTGATTAGCAAATGAATACATATTAGTGTAAACACAGTTGCAAAAGTAATTCAGAAGTACAAAGCTACTGAGTGGCTTAAGCGATAATCATCGTCCAGGTCGTCCTTCTATTTTAGCTGCATGTGATATTCGCCACATCCAACGTTGCGTGATGGATGACAGGCGTCGTACCGCTTCATCTTTGGCCCAAGAAGTGTCTTCTGTTAGTAGAAGGAGTGTGTCTGCCCAAACAGTTCGCCGAAGTTTGAAACAGTGTAGTCTTCATGGACGCATTCCTCGTAGAAAGCCTCTCTTCACTACCAGGTATAAATCAAGTCGTCTTTCTTTTGCCGAAACCTATGTGAATAAGGGCAAGGAGTTTGGAATAAAATTCTTTTTTCTGACGAGATTAAAAGCAAATTGTTTGGGTCAGATGGTATTAAACGAGTATGGCAACGGCCAGGTGAAGATAGCAGCTACAAATGCACCGTGCCTACCGTGAAATACGGCGGTGGAAGTGTTATGCTTTGGGAATGCATGAGTGCGGCTGGTGTGGGAGGACTCACATTTATTGAGAGAACAATGGATTCAAGGCTTTATTGTGACATATTGCAGAAAACAATGTTGAAAAGCATTAAGGAACTTGGAGAAATTCCATGTTCCAACATGACAATGACCCTAAACACACTTCTAAGATGACGTCTAAGTTTTTATCAGATAAAAATAAAGTTATTGCCTTGGCCTACCGTGTCACCTGATTTAAATCCAACAGAACATCTGTGGGGTGTTTTGAAAAGGAAGATTTGAGGAGAAAAAATTCCCGCAATGTAACACAGTTGAAAGACACCATTCAAGATGTTTTTGCTATATATTTCTACATTCCTCTTTAATTATATTACGACCCTCCATGTCTGTATTCGTTCTGTTTCGTTGTATGTCTCCACTGTTATTTTTTTGTTCCCAACATTGACCCTCCATAAATTCTAAATTTTATTTTAGAATTTATGGGAACTACTGTCTTTGAAGACTCATATTGCCGGTTGAATGCTCGAAATGAGGAGTAGTTAGACAGCTGACAACTGACGAAGGGTCCTTTTCCTGTGTTAACTTGTCCTGTTTTCCTTTTTTTTCTCGTCGTTTACGTATTTCACTCGTTTTTGTTCTGTAACTACTGTCCACGTCTCGCGTGTATATTATTTGCATGTATCAGGGACGTGCCACCTGGGTAGGCAAGGTAGGCAGTGCCTACCCTGAATAAAACAGATCAATAGTAACATTTTCCATATATGGCAAAATATGCTCGTAATTTAATAAAATTATGAAAGTTACTCTGATTACTCTGCATAAAATCCAAAAATTTGAAAGTGTCTATAAAAACTCACGGGAATTTTGACAATGCGACATCAAAACCACGTGAGGAATTGACGATTCCCTGCCCTATATCTGTATATTTTATATTGATGCCTCTAATTGGATGGTTAAACCGTAACCCTTTATACGGGACTATTTGTGGCGCACATAGAATAGATTCTTTGGAGTGAAGTGTTTGAACTCACTAGCCGATAAATTTCGTAAGTGCCTTCCTCACGTGGTTTTGATGTCGCATGGTCAAAATTCCCGTGAGTTTTTATAGACACTTTCAAATTTATTCGAATATTGGGCTGAAGATCGGAATAGAGTAA
>NC_068985.1:124921563-124924257 GCF_001194135.2 Octopus bimaculoides
GTGTGTGTGTGTGTGTGCGTGTGTATTTATGTGTGTGTGTCTTTGAGTCTGTGTTTGTCCCGCCACCATCGTTTGACAGTCGATGTTGCTGTGTTTACGTCCCTGTAACTTAGCGATCCAGCAAAATATTCCGATAGAATAAGTACTAGGCTTAGAAAGAACGAGTCCTAGGGTCGATTTGTTCGACTAAAGGATGTGCTTCAGCATGGCCGCAGTCAAACGGCTGAAGCAAGTAAAAGAATAAAACACCACAGAAGGACAAAATGGAATAGGCAGGACCAAGAGAAGACACATAGAAGACAGAGTCACTGAAGCGGTCACAGGATGCATGACGAAAGAACTTTGATAGAGAAGTAAGCCACGTAAATAAATCTGCAGAAAATACACGAAAGTTTTAAAAATACAACTAAAATGTTGTATGATAAGAAACTTTGTCGTTTCTATTAGCTAACAATTCCACATTTTATTTACCTATAAGCATACTTGTAAATCAAGCAAATAAAATTGCTAATTTGATCACATGATATGGATACAGTGATATATTGTATTTATAATTACCTTTTTTCTTCTTCCGTTTAGTGTCAGGTTTTGGCTCTGAACATCTCTCTTCTCTCTGTCAGCTCTCTCTCTTGCTTCTCATTGTTCAATCGATTGAGACTAATTGTGAAACAGTAACTGAAATTATATATGCGTGGCGACACTTCACTCACCCTCATGAAATTAATTAAATCAATTAACCATATTAAATTATAGTATTTAATTGACATGGTTATTTGAACTTACCACCAAGTGCATAATACCCGGGCTCTGAGAAGGGAGTGATTTATGAGAGGTGCTTAACATAAATTACCCCCTTATTTCTCATTGGTTGGATTTGTACATTTTGTAAATGTCACTGTAGAATGTATTAGTTTATTCCAAACAATATTGTCCCTGAAAACATATTTAATTCAATCAATGACAACACAAGCAGCAGAAGCATCATCATCAACAGCAGCAACAACAACAACAACAACAACAACAACAACAGCAACAGCAACAGCAGCAGAAATAAGACACCTGCCGCTAATACCTGGTCTTTAGTCTGTTGTTTCTGCAAGTCAAACATACGTTAGTGCGCAATGAATCTATTATAAGCAGGAGCTAATAGTAGCGTAGCAGTGTGGTAAGTAGTTGGCTTTCTAGCCACATAATTCTGGGTTCAATCCCACTGTGTGACACTGTAGCCTCGGGCAGACTAAAGCCCTGTGAATGGATTTGGTAGACGGAGATTGAAAGAAATCCGTCATGTATATATATATGTGCGTGTGTGTATTTGTGTGTGTGTCTCTTTCTCCATACCCTGCTTGACAACTGGTGTTGGTTTGCTTACGTCCCCATAATTTAGCAGTTTATCTCAGAGAACGTTAGAATAATTCCAGTCTTCAAAAAAAAAAAAAAACCGGGCCAATTTGTTTGATTTAGACCGCACAAGGGAGTCTTTCAGTTTCCGTCAACCAAATCATCCTACAAGGATTTCATCAGCCCGTGGCTATACTAGGAGGAACTTGCCAAAGTGCTACGCAGTGGGACTGAACACAGAACTACGTTCTTGGGAAGCAAGATTCTTACCACACAACCACGCCTGCATCTGATAGGTTTTACTAATATAAATATAAAAGTGAATTTCGGAGATAAAACATTTCTGACTACGATTGTTCAGTCTTTTTTAATCAAGTTAGAATCAAACTCATTATATATGTGTGCAAGTGGCCGAGTACACCATAGACACTAATGCATTTAATGTAATTTTCAAGCGGAATATCCATGCTATTCTGTTACAAGCTTGGATTTTTAAATTGCCGGAATAACTCGTCTGATGGGATTCCAAGTAGTTTCCGTCTACCTAATTCAGTCGCAGTGTATGAAACAATTCAAAGTTACAGAAAGTGACACTTACCGAAGCTGCTGTGCAGCGGAATCGAAACAAGACTGCAGAATTGCGAAGCACACTTCTTAACCATTCGGCCATTCTTAAAACGCACATACATATATATATATATATACTTTTCTACTCTAGGTATAATGCCCGAGATTTTTTGGGGAGGGGGCCAGTCGATCAGATCGACACCAGTACGCAACTGGTACTTAATCTATCGACCCCGAAAGAATGAGAGACACAGTCAACTTCTTCGGAATTTCAACGCAGAACGTAAAAACGAAATACCACTAAGAATTTCACCCAGCGTACTAACGTTTCTTATCTCTTTATTGCCCACAAGGGGCTAAACATAGAGGGGACAAACAAGGACAGACATAGGGGTTAAGTCGGTTAAGCAGAATTTGAACTCAGAACGTAACGGCAGACGAAATACCGCTAGGCGTTTCGCCCGGCGTGCTAACGTTTCTGCCAGCTCGCTGCCTTGCACATACGTATATATACATTTCTATCTGTAAGTATTTTTGTATGTATGTATATTTTTTATTCTCGAGACCTAAAAGCAAAGTTATTGACGTCGGTAGGATTTGAACTCATACCGTAAAGAGTCGGAAGAAATGCTACTAAACATTTTGCCCGCTGGACCAAAATTCTGCCAGCACGCTATATGTGTGTGTGTGTGTGTGTGTGTGTGTTTATACATGTATATATATGTATGTGTATACATATGTGTGTACATATACATATATGTATATATATATATACATATATATATA
>NC_068985.1:124924320-124924906 GCF_001194135.2 Octopus bimaculoides
ATCTGTATATATATGTATACATATGTGTATACGTATGTCTATATCTATCTATCTATCTATCTATCTATCTATCTATCTATCTATCTATCTATCTATCTACACGCACATACGTATGCATGCATACATCTATTGATAAAATCCGGAGACAAGAAAAAAAAAGAAAAACCTATGAGGTGTTTTGAGTGACAAAGCAGATATCTCAAGAACCTACCACAAAGTCGTGTTACTTCAGCTGTGGTTTTTTTTTAACCACTTCCGTTGATGTATTATACAACTGGAATTTAATGAAGCGCGAAAGATCGCCAGGGTGGTGTTGTGTGGTGTAGAATGGTGTGGAATGGTGTGGAATGGTGTGGAATGGTGTTGTGGATGTAGGATGAGTTAGGATGCTGAGATAGAAGAATAGAAAGATTGTGGGAATGTCGTGTCTGTATGTTTGTGTTTGAATATGTAGCGTACTAAGTTTTTCAGTTTATGTATGTATGTATGTATGTATGTATGTATGTGCGTGTTTATGCGTGTTTGTATTTGTGTGTTCATTAAATGATCATACACACACAAGTATATATATATATATATATATATA
>NC_068985.1:124924916-124931768 GCF_001194135.2 Octopus bimaculoides
TTATATATAAATAGATAAATATGATTTAGGGAAAACGATAGATTCTTCCCTATGAATTTTTTTCACGATAACCACTTGATAAATTCTTATATAAGAGTTTATCCTATTATTGTATATATATATATATATATATATGAGGGGAAGTCAAAGATTATCCGCACTTTTACCATAGCATATCTTTATTATTGTTACACTGCTATCTGTGCATGCGTACTTATAGTTGGTACTATTGTGATCACGTGATCGAAGTTTGAGCCTGATCACACCATTTTCTTTCTGGCTTTCAAGTTAAGCAAGGTCTCTCCACTAGCAATGTGCACCAAGGTAGAACAAAGAGCAGTGATTTAATTTCTCTGGTCGGAAGGCCGAAAATCATCCACGACGAGCTCGGCTTCCATAAACTCTGTGCAAGATGGATGCCAAGAGAGCTTACTGCAGAGCACAAGCGCAAACGTCTTGAGGCCTGCCATTCGATGACTACAACAACGAACGCAAGGAATTTTGGTGCAGGTGATGGATCGTGGGTAAACGTTAGTCGACCTCGGCGGAATTTGAACTCAGAACGTGAAGACAGACGAAATACCTATTTCTTTACTGCCCACAAGGAGCTACACACAGAGGGGACAAACAAGGACAGACAAACGGATTAAGTCGATTATATCGACCCCAGTGCGTAACTGGTACTTAATTTATCGACCCCGAAAGGATGAAAGGCAAAGTCGACCTCGGCGGAATTTGAACTCAGAACGTAACGGCAGACGAAATACCGCTAAGCATTTCGCCCGGCGTGCTAACGTTTCTGCCAGCTCGCTGCCTTGCACATACGTATATATACATTTCTATCTGTAAGTATTTTTGTATGTATGTATATTTTTTATTCTCGAGTTCTAAAAGTAAAATTGTTGACGTCAGCAGGATTTGAACTCATACTGTAAAGAGTTGGAAGAAATGCTGCTAAACATTATCAGGTAGAATCCAAAAGACAGATTATGGAGTGGAAACTTCCTGGATCGCCGGCGACGAACAATTCAAGACTCAGTCTTCTGCGGGAAAGGTGATACTGACCCTTTCTTGGGACACAAAAGGGCCTATACTGGAAGTTTATCTGGAAAAGGGGTATACGATCAACAGTGCAAGATGCAGTACTTTGCTGACCAACAAACTGAAGCCAGCAATTCACACCAAACGCTGAAGCCTATTGTCGAAGAAAATTTTGTTTGCATGACAATACACGCCCACACACGGCCGCCCAGACTGTTGAAACCATTAACCAATTGTGCTAAAAGCTTCCGATGAATTTCAGCACCTGACACACCTCCCAACCGGAAAATCGGATCACTGTTAATTGTACTTCTTCGGTGCACGTTGTTAGTGGAGCTGCCGTGCTTAAACTGTAAAGCCAGAAAGAAAAGTGGCGCGATCAGGCAAAAATTTTGATCGCATGGCCACAATAGTACCAACTATAAGCACACATGCGCAGAAAGCAGGGCAATAACAAAAATATGTTATGGTGAAAGTGCGGATAATTTTTGACTTCCCCTCGTATACACAAATACCGACTATATATGCCTAAACATATACATATATAATAGAAGCGCATATATGTTTAGCAAATAATACTATTGATTGCAAATTTAGGCATAAGGCCAGCCATTTCGGTGAAACCCTAGTAATCAAGTGGTACTTAATTTATCAACCCCTAAAGGCTGAAAGGCAAAGTGAACCTCGGCAGATTTTGAACTCAGAACGTAAAAGCGTACGAAATGCCGTGAAGCATCTTGTCAGGCGCGATAACGACTCTGCCAGCTCGCCGCTTTAAGCCATCTCGCCAATAATATATGTATACATATATGATATATAAAATTTCATATATATACATATATATATATACAGAGAGAGAGATAGAAATAGACAGATATGTAGTTTATACATACACACTCATACACATGCATATGTATATATTTATGTACATCTGTCTGTAAATAAATATACATGTTTCTCTCTGTCTGTATGTGTGTGTGTGTGTGTGTGTGTGTGTGTGTGTGTATAGCTTTGTAACATCTGATCATACTTCCCATGCACGAAAGTGGAACCATCACATCTGGACCTTGACTTCAATGGTATTTAAAGAGTTTTTTTTTGGCCCTCTTCCTGATAAAAATCTACATAAATTCATCTCTCCACCTAGAATTGCATAAATATCATTTCCAGGTGGTGGAACCAATCCTGTGATGACCAGGTTTTATTTATTTATTTATTTATTTATTTATTTATCTGTTTATTCCTTCATTATTTATTTTTTGTGAAAGCATCAGGAAATTTATTTTACATGATAACGATCTTTACTGACCTAAATAAATAAATAAATAAAGAAAGAAAGAAAGAAAGAAATATGAAACAAACAAACAAATAAATAAAGATGTAAATTATTAAATTATCCACAGCACAGAGCATCAATTTTTCTCTTTTCGTTTGTTGAATCGTTATAGCATTGGGGAAAAAAATCATAACGTTCTTAGTTCACATTTTACCGGCATCAACATCCCCTTTTCATTCTTTCGGGGTCGATAAAATATAGTACTAGTCAAGCAGTTGGGCCAATGATAATGAGTAAAACCTTCCTCTCTCAAAAATGGTGAGTTTTGTGTCTAAATCAGTAATTAGTATTTGCTACACTGATGACAAAAGGACTATACTCGTAGCTTTTTCAAAGAGTTTTCTTTGTACGTACCTTGTTAATAGATAAATGAATTAAATTTCTATCACTGTATTTACATGCTGTTGGCACTCCGTCGCTTATGACGTCGAGGGTTCCAGTTGATCCGATCAACGGAACAGCCTGCTCGTGAAATTAACGTGCAAGTGGCTGAGCACTCCACAGACACGTGTACCTTTAACGTAGTTCTCGGGGATATTCAGCGTGACACAGTGTGACAAGGCTGACCCTTTGAATTACCGGCACAACAGAAAGTAAGAGTGAGAGAAAGTTGTGGTGAAAGAGTACAGCAGGGTTCGCCACCATCCCTTGCCGGAGCCTCGTGGAGCTTTAGGTGTTTTCGATCAATAAACACTCACAACGCCCGGTCTGGGAATCGAAACCGCGATCCTATGACCGCGAGTCCGCTGCCCTAACCACTGGGCCATTGCGCCTCCACTGTATTTATATATATAACGTATGTATATGGTTGGACAGTCCAGTTATGCGGGATTTGACGGATGCCTATGCGGATACAATGATACAAATTGCTTCTGGGCACAATAATTGCACAAGACTTGATAGTTTCGTTGACGGGTAACTCTACGTATCTCAGATTGTATCTGACAAATTGCAGTCCTGATATTTCGTTAGCCAACAGGAAAAGGTCACTTCTGCCCTCCAGTTAATGCTGAAGGTCGGCCCTTGCAGCCACGTATAGCAGCTACTGAAATCTTTTACAATATCAATAATTGCTGGAGGTTGAAATATTTCCGGGACCTGTAGAAAAGAATCAGTCGTTGGGACGTTGTCCTAGCTATATCAAGAATATACTTTCGTCAATGAAAGCCCAAATTGCATATCCGTAAGCATCCGTGATTTCCTGCTTCATTTTTTGTATGTTGTTCTAGTTATCGCATATTGAAAAATTGTTTCTTGAAATCTTTCTTAATATATTTTGCTTTTTAATTTCTCAAACATTTATTTAATTTCAATTTATTTAACACCTTTTTTTAAGGTTCTGTACCTTTTTTTTATACTTTATTGTTATTTTTTGTTTGTATATTATTAGAAAGAAGAGAATGTTTCCTAAATCTCCTTCCTGGCCTAAAGTAGGTGAAACAGCAACATCTAAAGGAAGGAAATGCATTGAAGGAAACACATCTCTAATTTCTCTAAGATTGCGATGAAAGAGGAAGAAAAGAAAAAAAGTAAAGAATTTTGTGAATGATTTATGCAGACGAATGCAAATGGCGCCATTAAGTACTAATTCATTGTTTTCTATGACACATACATACATATGACCATGTATATATATATATATATATATATATATACATATATATATATCGTAAATTGAAAAGCCAGACACACCCGTATCGCAGCGATTTCAAACTTTATGAAAATATCACTTAGTCATCCTCAGCGACTCTTACTGACCTACGGTCATAGAGCTTTCCCATCTCAACCAATGTGTGCGATGACCGTTTTTAATACCACAGCAAATTTAAAAAGATGATCGAAGTGAATAAGAATTATTAAAAAATATATCAGGACATTGTTTAAAACAATATCAGTAGCTTAGCATGCGTAAAAAACCATAAAGGTAAATAATTATTAATTAAACGACTTGAGACCACAAATTTTCACTAATACACAAAGGTGAAATCGGGGGAATGGGCAATAACTCTAAGACCCCAATGGACAAAACACTAGAAAATCTATGCAGAAATCCATTACACATACAATAAACGATAAAATTTCGCAGGACTTAAACGGCTGCACATTTTTTTAACACTGGACACAGTTTTTATCGGTTGTAACAGTGTTTCCGTGATGCTTTGTTACTCACTGTAAAGCATGCGATTACCACGCCAATATTACCATAATTTTATTTTAATATTGTGACCGGAAAGGGTTTCATTTGATGATGGGTTGCATAGATGTAGGAATGATATTCTTCCAAACTAAACCAAACGGACTAATAAGTAAATATGAAAAAACCTTCAAATAAAAGATTAAACTCGCACGAAATGGTGCTTTTAATATAAAGTGTGGGTGTGCATACATACCTACATACGTACATGCATAAAAGCACACAGATGCCAGACGCATATATATATATATATATATATATATATATATATATATATATTGGGTATGGTAGATGAGTTCAGCAAAAATTTAGATTCAGATGACTATGGTACTTAAGTTGAGGCACCAGAGTTTAGTACGATATCCATACAATTTCAAGGTAAGGTGATTAAAATCAAAATAAGCAACAAGGATATCCTTGTTACTTAGATATATATATAGTTTAATTAGACCTTGTTATTAACAATAACTCACATTAATACAGAAGGAAAACGTAGTGCTCGTTGTGAGCCATATTCGAAATATTATTATTATTGAGGCAACACAGGCGAAGTCTATAAGAACATAATTGAAATATGTATCCAAAACTTATATAAATACATATATTCTCTCTAAAATGGAAAAAAAATTCCAAAATACACAAATATATATAAATAGACAATATCAATGTAATTAAAATTAGATTCATTAGAATTCAGTAATTAAAATTAGATTTAAAATCGTACATTGTATGATGAAATTTAATGATGAAATTAAGTAATATGAAATTGAATAATATGAAATATGTCATATTCCTTGGCACATCTCTGAAACGACCCGTAGATGTGATGTTTATAGATTTTTTTCTTTCGTTGATTTTAATATGTCTTTCATATTTAATCCTTTCAAGTTAAATTTTTAATTTCATCATAACAATGTACGATTTTAAATGTAATTACAAATTATATTTTCTTAAATTCAATCGTTTTTATTTGAATTCAATCATATTTTATGCATTGTATTGATGTTGTATATTTATATATATATGTACACATACAGTGTACATCTAAACACATAAATGTACACATACGGTGTACATTTAAACACATAAGAGAGATGTCATGATTAGCAAAATGCGAAACCGGTAGACTATATAAATATTCAATCATATAAAACATATAAAAATATATATAAATTGTGTGTATTTTCCTTCTTTTGTTATATATATTTTATTACAACTCACCGCGAGGGGAAAATCCCTTTAACGAAACTCGTTACTACTATAAAAGAAGGTTCAGGTTCTATTACAGGCATGTGGGAGGCGTCTTTTCAAAAAACACTGTGGAAGTTCGGATTGCGAACAGTAGTGTAGTAACCAATAATGAAATTAGAGCCGTGTTGGTAGGCCGGGAAATGTGCCGCTTTTGTGATCGTCATTGTATCTCACGCAACTTATGAATGAATTTGGTAGGTGGAAACTGTATGAAGCCTCTCGTATCTATCTATCTATCTATCTATCTATCTATCTATCTATCTATAGATAAATAGATAGATAGATATGTATATATGCATGTATGTATGTATGTATGTATGTATGTATCATTTATGTATGTTTATGTATGTAGGCGTACGTCTGTGCATATCATATTTGTCCCCACATCACTCGGCAACCAGTGATGGTTTGTTTACGAATCCGTAACTTATCGGTTCGGATAAAAAATAAGTACCAGTCTTCAAATAAATGAATAAATAAAATAAAATAAATAAATGGAGTCGATTTGTCTGGATCAAACCCTTTAATGCGGTGCACCAGTATGGCCGCAGTCCAATGATTGAAACAAGTAAAAGAATATATTCACGCAAATACGGCCGGAAATTTTGAACTCGATATGCTGACTGTTGAAATTCTATTAAAAAGCATTTCGGTTTCCGCTTCAAGCGTTAAATCAGCTAATAATTTGTAAGAGATTTTGTGAAAGACTTCAGGTTACGAGTGTGAAAGGCAATAGCCCCTACATCCCCGCCCCACTTCTTGCACTTTCTTTGTATATGTCTACTTCTGAAACCCTTAAGTGCTTTAAGTAGGGCCTTAAGGGTAAAGACCAGATGTAAAATAAAAAAAAGTAAAGAGAATAATAAAACTAACAAATAGTTTTCCGGGTAAAATAAGAGCACTCGTCTTGTCTTGCCTCTTGTTACGCTTGACCACTACGGACAATGGCCTACTTTTCGTATAATTCTTTTCCTCCACCTCCCCACCTGTCTGTATGTATGTATGTCTGTCTCTATTTCTCTCTCATATA